>NC_041382.1:283711356-283719193 GCF_002162155.2 Triticum dicoccoides
GCCGCCACCGACGAGCTCCCTCGCGGCCACCGCCACCCCCTAGCCTCGCCGATGCGCTCAAAGGCTCCGCCTCGACCCCCTCTTCCTCCCCACCGATCCATGGCCCTCCGGAAGCCCTGGATGCTGCCAGCCTCGCCGTTCCCCTCCTCGGCCACCGCGGATCGCCGCCGTCAAATCCGCCCCCGTCCGGCCTCCCTCAAGCTCGCCGTCCACCTCTACAGGGTCTACGTGAGCTCTCCGTCCGTTTCCCCCTCTCTGTTTCGTCGTTCGCGCGCCGTAGCTAGGTTATCCACCGCGGCCGAGAGCTTCTCGCCGCCGGCCATGGCGTGGCCGTGGCCACAGCCACCGCAGCTCGCTCCCGAGCCCACCCTCGTGCTCACCGCAACCCCAGGAGGCCGCAGCGCCCTTCCGTTTCCCCTCTTGTGCACCGTAGCGCCGTTCCCGCCAACGCCCGAGGTCCGGCAGCCGTTGAGCTTGACGCCGGCGAGGATTACGGCCGCCCTAGCTTCTCCCGTTTGCCCTGTTAGATGCGCGCGAGCCTGGGCATTCCGTAGATGCCCTCCGCCGGCCATTTGGTCGCCGGAGCAAGAAACCCGAAGGCCTCCGCAGCCTCGGCCTCGCCGGCGACTCAACGCCGGCGGGATTGAGTCGTTTGACCAGGGGTTTGACCTCCCCTGGGTCTATGACAGGTGGGCCCCCGACATCAGGTGATTAGTTTAAGCTAATCACCACCTAATCTAACCCCCTGACACTGACATGTGGGCCCTAGTGCCCCTAATCTTTAATTAAACTAAACTAACCCCCCCTGTCTAACCTGTGTCACTGACATGTGGCTCCCACACGTCAGGTTTGACTCTGGGCGACCCAGTTGACCTGCTGACCTCAGCCTTATGCCCTGCTGACGCAATATTCCTTTTCTGGAATTTAGTTCATTTTATAAATATTCAGGAAATTCCAGAAATTTGTAAAAACTTCTAAAAATCATAGAAATTCAACCGTAACTCCAAATTAAATAATTTATATATGAAAAATTATCAGAAAAATTCAAGGAATCCATCTGTACCATTTTCATGCATGTTAGAACAACTTATAGCTGCTGTTTAGCACAAATCAATTAAATGGCATTTGAATAATCACATATGGAGTTTGAATTTGAATCTTGTATTCAAACCAACTTCATTTAATCTGTTGCTAGTTGCATTAGCCCAAAACACATTCATTTTGCCATGTCATGATCATGCATCATATTGTGCATTGCATTGATTGTGTTCCCTTCTGTGTTGCCGGTATTTGTCCCCTCTCGATAGACGTGATACCGATGATGTGATCGTTGACACTGATGAAGACTCAATGTTATCTTCAGAAGTGCCAGGCAAGCAAAACCCCCTTGTTCATTCCGATAAAATCCCACTCTCTCGCTCCTGCTCTCTTTTACTGCATTAGGACAACACCGATTCATCTGTTACTTGCTGCGGTAGCTGAACCCCTTTATCCTTTGCATGACCTGTTATTGCCACAGTAAATAGATGAAACCCACTAGCATGAGTAGGAGTTGTTTGAGCCCTGTTGTGCCTACTCATTCATGCTTGTTTGTCATGCCTGCTACTGCTTAGAGTTGAGTCAGGTCTGATTCATCGGGGATGAATCAGAGGCGTGTGAACATGTCCTACTGTGTGTGAGCTAAGTGTGAGAACACGATTTGGTAAAGGTAGCGGTGAGAGGCCATGTAGGAGTACATGGTGGGTTGTCTCATTGCAGCCGTCCTCAGGAACTGAGTTCTGTGTTTGTGATCCATGATTCAGCTACTACCACGCATTGGGCCCAAAACCAATGGACCCTCTCGGCTTCTTAATCACCCTTGTCCTCTGTCCAGGAGTTGCAAGTAGTTTCTGGTGTTTGTAGTATGCTGGAGGCCGTGCGCAGCGCTGACCGTAGGGGTGGGCTGTGATGCGGTAGGCACGTGGCCGGGTAAACCGGGCGCCCGTTTGGTGTCACGGAACCCTGTTCACATCGTTTGGGGCTGTGAGCGAAACTCCGGCCGGATCTCCTCATGGATGGAACCCGAATAGGCGATAAACCTGGACTAGAGACTTGAGTGTTTAGGCAGGCCGTGGCCGACACCCACGTTGGGCTTCCGCTTGAAGGTTGCCGAGTACATGTCGTGTAAACGGCGGTAAGTGGTGAGAGCGTGTGTGAAGAAGTACACCCCTGCAGGGTTAACATCATCTATTCGAATAGCCGTGTCCGCGGAAAAGGACTTCTGGGTTGCTTATATCAGTTCATAGACAAGTGAAAGTGGATACTCTAAAATACGCAAGATAAGCGTGAGTGCTACGGATGGCGCTCTCGTAGGGAGACGGGAGCGGTTCCATAGTGGTGTATTGGTTCGTGAATATGTGGACTCGTGTGCGCCACCTCAAAAGAGTTACTTGCAGTCGTAGTTCAGGTTAGCCACCGAGTCAAAGCTGGCTTGCTGCAGTTAAACCCCACCATCCCTTTGTTGATAATGATGCATATGTAGATAGTTCTGATGTAAGTCTTGCTGGGTACATTTGTACTCACGTTTGCCTATTTTATGTTTTTGCAGAGAGACTTCAGTCTCACTAGTAATTCCGCGTGGTCTTCGACGTTTAGCTTGTTACCTCAGCTACGATCTTGTGCCCTCGGCAGGATCTGGTAGATAGTCAGGCTTTTCAGCCTTTTTCATTTATAGATGTCTGTACTCAGACATGATAGCTTCTGCTTGTGCTTTGACTTGTATGCTCTGAGTGTTGGGTCATGAGACCCATGTTTGTAATATCTCGCTCCTCGGAGCCTATTGAATAAAATACTTGAGTTGTAGAGTCATGTTGTATTTGCACATATCGAGCATATTGTGTGTATGTTATTGAAATGCTTGGTATGTGTGGGATCTGACAACCTAGTTGGTTATTCTTAGTAGCCTCTCTTACCGGGAAATGTCTCCTAGTGTTTCCACCGAGCCATGGTAGCTTGCTACTGCTCCGGAACACTTAGGCTGGCCGGCATGTGTCCTTCTTCGTTCCTGTGTCTGTCCCTTCGGGGAAATGTCACGCGATGAATACCGGAGTCCTGTTAGCCTGCTACAGCCCGGTTCACCGGAGTCCTGCTAGCCCAGTGCTACAGCCTGGATTCACTCGCTGATGACCGACACGTTCGATGCTGGGTCATGGATGCCTGTCCCTGTAAGTCTGTGCCACTTTGGGTTTACGACTAGCCATGTCAGCCCGGGCTCCTTATCATATGGATGCTAGCGACACTGTCATATACGTGTGCCAAAAGGCGCAAACGGTCCTGGGCTAAGGTAAGGCGACACCCGTGGGAATACCGTGCGTGAGGCCGCAAAGTGATATGAGGTGTTACATGCTAGATCGATGTGGCATTGAGTCGGGGTCCTGACAGCGTTGGTATCAGAGCTTGACTGCCTGTAGGATTACCAAGCCAAACTGGTCGAAGTTGAGTCTAGAAATTCTTAGTTATATAAGGCAATTGATTGTGGGATGGAACGTAAGGCTCTTTTTACTCCTTATACCTCATGGCCTTCTGATCTGAGTCAACCTCTTCTCTTCTACGGGGGTTAAGGAACTAGGCTTCTCTTCTTTCTATCAGGATCACGTGTTACTAATCCGTAGACCTATAGAATTGTTGGACTTAAGCCTCGTTTCAGTTCCTGCTACTTCTGTATGATTACTGTTGATCTCGGAACCTTGATACTGTGATGTTGAGTGGTTATGCCACCATTTTGTGATTGTCTCAAATCTTTTTGAGCATTTACAGCCGTTATGTTGTCCGAGTCATCCCAGGTCTCTAAACAGTCTGATGCATTTGCAAATCCTTTCCTTCCGTCTCTGATGTCCCTTTTGGTCGGAATAAGCACACTAATCGGTAGGTTGAGGTACTTTGTTACCTCGGCATAGATGTTGGAGCTATTATTATGACCTTAGGTGTTTAGGAAGTCACCTAACAATTTAGCAATGCTTTTGTATCCCCAGTGTGATGATTCTGGCCATTATTTTTGAAAGCATCCCGTGATGTTAATAGTTAGTAGGCATTCTATTTCTGGGTTTTGAACCCGAGATTCACTCTACTTACTTCATGTTGATAGTGTTTGCTAGTTCCTTCAGGATATTAGTAACTTGCAATAGTCCTCGAGGTCCGTGGTATTTCCTTCTTCCAAATACTATGAACCGCTTATGGCAGATGTTTATTGGATCAAAAGATCACAACCAGAGTGCTCTTGATGAGTTCTCCATGCTATATTGTGACTCTGCCAGCTCAATCTTCCTGCATGGGTTATCCGGAAGAAACATGTTGAACTTGGTTCGACATACTAATCTATGCATCCACAACTCAGAAAGTATATGTTCCTTTGAGTTGTCCCTCTTTAGTTGTCTCCTGACCCTCGTCTATCAGTTGATAGTCAAGATTATGTGTGCATTCGTTCATTGATGCCTATTACTCTGGTGGTCTGTCAAGCCATTCTATTCCGGAATGACTAGGAGAAACAAACTCCAGTACCTCATCCATATCTAGGATTGGGTCAAATCAGTTGTATTCCGCAGATCAAATGCCAATCCAGCTTTTGGTTCTGTTCTACCTTGGAGTATTACCCCCTTTATGTCAGAATTGTCATGAGAACTGCACCAACTCTCATGAATTTTGACGTAGTGATACTTCTCACCATCATTAGTCATTCCCCGGTCTTCGTATTGATGCAACCGGAATACCGACAAATGAATTGTGATGTGTGAAATCAGTACTCCTAGCAACCTTGTTGCTTGGTAGTTACAGGACAATAATTTCATTCTTAGCGTGTTGGTTTTTGAATCATCCTTCTAAGACTGATCGTGCTACCTAGTCCTTATTTCGGTCCACCCTTCGATTGATGAGTTAGGATCTTGTCAAGTCCTCACTCATTTGATCATATTGTCTTGCCCTGAAAAGCAAGATTGTTCTCGAGCTTAGTAACATATCGGTGGTTTGTGATTTTTCGAATATCTTCTCGGAAGTATTACCAGGTTGTCACCTGACCGCTATGTTGATTTCGTGATCAAGATGGTTTATTGTAAACCACCCTTTCTCCAAGAATCCGTGTTGGATACCCCTGAGCTAGTTGGTTAAGCTAAAACGACAACTTGTAGAGTTGGAAGATAAAAGCTTGCCTGACTTAGCTCGTTCCAAAGGGATATTCTTGTGTAGTGTGTGTTGAAGAAAGATGATATCTTCATCGATTGGTCCCTGTGATCAGTTGCTGGACCTATTGTCTTATCAATCCCTTGATTTGAGTGTGGGCTATCGTCAAATCAAATCAGTACCAACGATGCTCGTAATGTTGTCTTACTCGTGGTTGATCCCTCGAGCATACACCATTACATCTTTGGTCTGACCAATGCTATCACCGTGTTCACATGATGGTGGAAGTCCAGTGATATGGAAATTCCGATGAGTTGCTGTTGAGCCCATCAGTAGCATTTTGTCTCCCCCCATGAATCATGTTGAACATCAACCTAGTGTTGAAAACTTGTGTAAGCATTTCTTCATGTTTCGTTCATGAAGCATATGTTTGGATGAAAGTAGTGACTTCCCCTAATTCATGTGCATCTGATGCAAGTTGCCGCCATGAATTCGAGGAAGATTGTTTTGTTTCCTTGGAATCATCCCAAATCAGTCATGCACACGTGCGAAGTATTCTGTGGTCTGGAGACTTGCAACCTTCATTCCATATGTGTCCCGAGCACACCAAGCCACTGATTGATTTGTTCAAGGAGAAGAAGTTCCTTCATAAGAGCTAATCATATGACTTATGCAAGGACTTCATTAACCATGGTGATGGTTCCCAACCAGAACTCGGTAGTGTTTTATTGTAAGACTACCACGTGGTCATGCTTGTCTGGGACAACGTGTTCACCTGTTTGTAGCAGAACCAGCTCATGTTTTGGAGCTTACTATCGTAGTTCATTCCCCGAGAATCTCGCAACGTCATCTCGTCGATTTGTGTTGCAAACTTTCGTTTTTCTTCCTAGACTCGATGAGTCTGGAATATCCTGACACCAGCCAGATCTGAATCTCAGGCAGATATGATGGTTGGAACATTTCCCAAGAATTATGATATTGTCTCTCGATAACCGGTAAGGTGGATGTCGTGGCCAACACACCCATCCGGTAGACCTATTATTATAGTATCTTGTTTGAGGAAGTTGGCCACCCCCCCCATAGGGATTTCGTAGGATTTACTCCCTAGTTGCCCCTATGGATTTCTGAGATCCCGAAGTCCGACCTTTTTACTTGATGTTCTAGATATCAAACCATATCTATGAATGGGTTACACTAGCACATCAAGGAGAACATTAGAAGCGGAGTGCTAAATGTCTCTCGGTCGATCATCCAGATTTTATTTCCTTGGCCCCGCCAAGGGTGAAATCTGAGAAGGTGTTATCTTCCTTTGCATCTGCATCCTCCATCACCATTCATCATGGTAGTAAGTTGTGTTACTGGACCCTTGACACGGATGTTGGTAAAACCTTGATGATTATGGAATTGCTCAAGTTCTTGAGAGCACGCACAAGTGCTAGGTTTGATCGTCGGCATTAACTGTATAGCGCTCTCAGTTTCCTCGGTTATGCTATAACCATTCCAATAGTGGGATAACTCTCTATTGTTGAGCCTCTTCCCAGTTACTAGAATCATTCCCATCATTTGCATTTTGTTCCTAGTTTGCACCGCCAATGTGCCATTCTACCATGGGTCTCTTCCATTTCCGGTGATAAGCAAATTCATCCATTGCGTTGTCTTCAACAAGGTAATCCACATCATCCAAGTCCGAGTATGCCATTCTACTGACCCCTTCCAAACGATCGCTTGAGAATTGCCTTAGGCTGGTATAAAGGTTTTCAATGATCTCTGAATCAAAGGTAATTCTTTTTGCCACTTAAGGAAATAATCTATGAATCACCCTCCTCCAGGATGTTTCGTCGTGGTATCATGGCAACTCAACTCCTCGCTACGTGGACAATCGTTTACCACCTTCTTAAGTGTGGAATTGTTGTCCACCAAGTGAACCTTCGTCATCCGTTTCTTTCCACCCCTCTTGATGTGTATCTCCTGTCTCAACCCGAGAGATGGTCCTATGTCTCATTCCGTGAGTTGTTCAATCTTCGAGAAGATCGACCCTTCTAGAGTCTCCTTCTTCCCTCCATGTCATGTTGACAGGATTTCTCAGAGCAAGACTTCAAGACAATGATGGTGATCGAATCAACGTTCCTATGAAGTGCAACCTGGATCGTGAAGATTGTACTAGTTGCGTTCCCCCTTCACCTTACCCTACGCTTGAATCTCGGGACGAGATTTTTGTTTAGTGGGGGTGAGTTGTCACATCCCTGGTCCTGTTATGCACTAGGCTAGACCTCATGTGAGCATCATGTTTTAATTCAAATGAAATTTGAATCGAGGAATTTTCAAAGCCTCAGAAACCTTCTAAAAATGATCAACATTAAAATCTCCTCAAAGAAGTCCAAGAAAATGTTCCTCTTAGTCTCTGAAAATATTGCAAAGAGGTAAAACTCAAAACAATATTTTTGGTATCTCAGAGTTAATTATTTTGGGCCTTTGAATTAAATAAATAGCTATTTGCATTGGATATATATTTGATATATAAATAATATATGTCCAATAATTACTGGAACATTTTATGTGGTTTGGTATATTTTAACTCTAGCCACATAACTATTTCCAGGATTTTATAAAATGGTTTAGTATTTTACTAAACTAAAACAACACAGAACAAAATAGATAAATAAAAACAGAAATAGAAAGAGAGAGA
>NC_041382.1:283720266-283721021 GCF_002162155.2 Triticum dicoccoides
CGCTCAAAGGCTCCGCCTCGACCCCCTCTTCCTCCCCACCGATCCACGGCCCTCCGGAAGCCCTGGATGCTGCCAGCCTCGCCGTTCCCCTCCTCGGCCACCGCGGATCGCCGTCGTCAAATCCGCCCCCGTCCGGCCTCCCTCAAGCTCGCCGTCCACCTCTACAGGGTCTACGTGAGCTCTCCGTCCGTTTCCCCCTCTCTGTTTCGTCGTTCGCGCGCTGTAGCTAGGTTAGCCACCGCGGTCGAGAGCTTCTCGCCGCCGGCCATGGCGTGGCCGTGGCCACAGCCACCGCAGCTCGCTCCCGATCCCACCCTCGTGCTCACCGCAACCCCAGGAGGCTGCAGCGCCCTTCCGTTTCCCCTCTTGTGCACTGTAGCGCCGTTCCCGCCAACGCCCGAGGTCAGGCAGTCGCTGAGCTCGACGCCGGCGAGGATTACGGCCGCCCTAGCTTCTCCCGTTTGCCCTGTTAGATGCGCGCGAGCCTGGGCATTCCGTAGATGCCCTCCGCCGGCCATTTGGTCGCCGGAGCAAGAAACCCGAAGGCCTCCGCCGCCTCGGCCTCGCCGGCGACTCAACGCCGGCGGGATTGAGTCGTTTGACCAGGGGTTTGACCTCCCCTGGGTCTATGACAGGTGGGGCCCCGCCATCAGGTGATTAGTTTAAGCTAATCACCACCTAATCTAACCCCCTGACACTGACATGTGGGCCCTAGTGCCCCTAATCTTTAATTAAACTAAACTAACCCCCCCCCC
>NC_041382.1:283722378-283750713 GCF_002162155.2 Triticum dicoccoides
ACCGGGCGCCCGTTTGGTGTCACGGAACCCTGTTCACATCGTTTGGGGCTGTGAGCGAAACTCCGGCCGGATCTCCTCATGGATGGAACCCGAATAGGCGATAAACCTGGACTAGAGACTTGAGTGTTTAGGCAGGCCGTGGCCGACACCCACGTTGGGCTTCCGCTTGAAGGTTGCCGAGTACATGTCATGTAAACGGCGGTAAGTGGTGAGAGCGTGTGTGAAGAAGTACACCCCTGCAGGGTTAATATGATCTATTCGAATAGCCGTGTCCGCGGAAAAGGACTTCTGGGTTGCTTATATCAGTTCATAGACAAGTGAAAGTGGATACTCTAAAATACGCAAGATAAGCGTGAGTGCTATGGATGGCGTTCTCGTAGGGAGACGGGAGCGGTTCCATAGTGGTGTATTGGTTGGTGAATATGTGGACTCGTGTGCGCCACCTCAAAAGAGTTACTTGCAGTCATAGTTCAAGTTAGCCACCGAGTCAAAGCTGGCTTGCTGCAGTTAAACCCCACCATCCCTTTGTTGATAATGATGCATATGTAGATAGTTCTGATGTAAGTCTTGCTGGGTACATTTGTACTCACGTTTGCCTATTTTATGTTTTTTGCAGAGAGACTTCAGTCTCACTAGTAATTCCGCGTGGTCTTCGACGTTTAGCTTGTTACCTCAGCTACGATCTTGTGCCTCGGCAGAATCTGGTAGATAGTCAGGCTTCTCAGCCTTTTTCATTTATAGATGTCTGTACTTAGACATGATAGCTTCCGCTTGTGCTTTGATTTGTATGCTCTGGATGTTGGGTCGTGAGACCCCTGTTTGTAATATCTCGCTCCTCGGAGCCTATTGAATAAATACTTGAGTCGTAGAGTCATGTTGTGATGCCATGTTGTATTTGCACATATCGAGCATATTGTGTGTATGTTATTTAAATGCTTGGTATGTATGGGGTCTGACCATCTAGTTGTTTATCTTTAGTAGCCTCTCTTACCGGGAAATGTCTCCTAGTGTTTCCACCGAGCCATGGTAGCTTGCTACTGCTCCGGAACACTTAGGCTGGCCGGCATGTGTCCTTCTTCGTTCCTGTGTCTGTCCCTTCGGGGAAATGTCACGCGATGAATACCGGAGTCCTGTTAGCCTGCTACAGCCCGGTTCACCGGAGTCCTGCTAGCCCAGTGCTACAGCCTGGATTCACTCGCTGATGACCGACACGTTCGATGCTGGGTCATGGATGCCTGTCCCTGTAAGTCTGTGCCACTTTGGGTTTACGACTAGCCATGTCAGCCCGGGCTCCTTATCATATGGATGCTAGCGACACTGTCATATACGTGTGCCAAAAGGCGCAAACGGTCCCGGGCTAAGGTAAGGCGACACCCGTGGGAATACCGTGCGTGAGACCGCAAAGTGATATGAGGTGTTACATGCTAGATCGATGTGGCATTGAGTCGGGGTCCTGACACCCGGGGGCTCCTGTCGGTGTACTAGAATAGGGGTACCCTAGTACCCCGAACTTGTGCACGGGCAGTTGCAGCACCCCGCAGCAAAGGCTTGCCGGGCGAACGCCAAGATCCCCCAAGGTTCCCTTGGAGCCATCCAAGAACAAAGTATTGAAGCTAAGGAGACAAGACCCCGACAAGAGGAGCTTGCTGGGAAGGCCAACCAAGGCGCTCCAAGGAACTTGCCGCGACGCGCCACGCGCTCCGGCAAGGCAACAAGGCCCCGGCAAGAGGAGCTTGCCGGGAAGACTAAATAAGGTACCCCGAGGCCCGGTAAGCGACGAGCTTCTGGACCCGGCAAGATAACAACAGCGGCAAGGCGCTTGCCGCGGCAGGCGGCCACTCTGCGCCCACGCTCCAGCGCATCCACCAACGTGTCGCTCTGGGGGCCTCTCCGGGCGCGCGTGGCGGCAGGCTGTGCAGCCAGCGGTGCGCAGTGGCATGCGAAGCTGACAAGATCGCCATCGTGGCGAACGGTGGCGCCCCTAACGGTCCTTTTCTACACTGTTCGGGCGACTCAGACGGGCATTTAATTCCCTTGTCCCCTGCCGTCAGGGTTAGGTAGGGTGCACTGTACAAGCAACTGTATCAACTACCTCGCTTTTTACGTTTTTACCCTCCTCTGCGTTGCCACCTGTTGCTGACCCCTTTAGCGTATAAAAGGAGGCCCATGCGCAACGTAGAGGAGGTTCGGGGTTTTAGAGGTTCGGACAGTTTGCTTCGATTCATTCGTAGCCCAGAAAACATCACACTCTCTCGCTCGAGAGCAAGAACACCAGATAATACAACCAGACAACTAGCAGTAGGAGTGTTATCTCTCCGGAGAGCTCCGAAGCTGGGTAAACCGCTCGTGTGCCTCGCCTCGATCTGCTCTTCGTGCGACCTCCGCCCCCCGCCGAACCGAAAGGGGCCCGGTCCGCCGGCCCCATAGGTGTTTGTGGATCAGTTTCCCCGACAAGTGGCATATTATTAATCTACACATAATTCTAAGCATTTTTCATATATACCTTATTTAAAACCGATGCACGGTTGGCGAGTTATTAAATGCATGTTGCGTGGGGGGGGGGTTTCTGCAAAATAGAGTTCTCTGGAAAAATACTAAAACATCCAAGAAAAAACATGCGTTGGGTCGTATCTTGCTGGCCCAACAGGAATGGGGGAGGGGCTGGGCGCGTCCTCACCATGGGCCATGGCCCAGATCTGTGTATGAGGCCTCGTAGGTCTTGGCACTGCTGGGCCGACGTGGTCAACGGGGAAGAGCGGCGAGCGGACTTGACGCGCGTGCGTTCCAGGAAGTCGAGGTGTGGCGGCGCTGGTGCTTCCAGCAGCAAACGACGGCGGGACAACCACCGGAGGCGGCGCGAGGTCAACGGGAACCGATTCCCAGCAGTGGGAGGCGGATCTGGCGAGGCAGGGTCTTGGCGGCGACGAACTTGACATGCGGGTCCTAGATCCAGGCGCGAGCGAGGCTGGTGACGCGACGAAGGAGATGGCGAAGACAGACCCGGACGTGGGATGGCACCAGGAGACCAGGACGGGGCACCGGCGAGGATTCGGCGAGGCAGAGTTCAATTCAGCGGCCATGGGGGTCTCCCTATCCAACGAGCAAGGAGAGAGAGACACCATGAGAGAGAGGGAGACCAAGGAGGAAAAGGAAGAAGGAGAAGGAGAGGTCGGTGTTGCTGCTGCTATCGCCGGCGGCAAGCTCCGGCGCGGGCGGAGGCCATCGGGCACGGGAGTGGCTCGGGGCTGCGCTAGTGAAGGGGGAAACGCGGGGTTGCAGGAAGAGGAGCTGTGGATCTTGTATAACAAGGGGAGGAGGCTGCTGGCCCGGTGGATTTTTGGATTGGGAGGTGGCTCGGGATTGGTTCGGTGTTGAAAACGAGGGGAGGTGGTGGATCGGAAGGGATCCCGATGGAGAGAGTGGCGGCGGCAAGGGGGATTGGTGGAATGGACAGGATAGGCTAGGGTTTGACTGGTTATTTATAACATTGGATTTAGGTTAGGGGCTAACTCGTCCCTCCGATCGCAATCAGACGATCGCGAATAAAATATCTAGGGAGACCAAAAGAAAAATGGAGACGTTTTTTAGATGTTTGGGGATGATTCGGATCCAATGGTGACGATTGTCCGGGTCGGGTTCGGGACAGCTTCGGACACACGCGAGGGGTCGAAGCACTGTGCAGATAGGGGTTAGGCAAACGAGGTTAAGTGTGTGGTCGGACTGAGAAGAGAGAGGAGGAATGCAACCTGGCATCCGTTTTCGGAGACCGAAAACGTCCGGCGATAGACCAGCTATATTGCCGCTATAGTTTAGCGGTTGGGCTAACAAACGAACTCCAAATGCGATGAAACTTGGCAGGCGGCCTACTAACAACAAAACAACACCGCACGCCAACTTTCATCCCATTACGAGAACATTTTCTAGCCACTTATAAAAAATAATATTTCGGACGTGCCACGGGCGCGTGCAAGTGTGGTTGAGCTCAGAGCGGACAACGGAGAGAACGAGAAGACCAGGACGGATGCAAGTTTTGAAAACATGATGATGCAATGCGGATGATGGCATGATGAAATGCAACACACAAGCAAACGACATGGCCAAGACAGCGAATAACTGGAAGACACCTGGCGCAACGGTCTCGGGGCGTCACAACACTCCACCACTATTAGAGGATCTCGTCCTGAGATCTAGGGATAGCACCGGAGGAAACGGAAGAGGAAGGGGAAGAGGTAAAACTAAGTTGCTTCTTTGACAAACGAGTGAAACGAAAGAACCTTGCGAGGTTGAACAAAATGAAAGAAAGAAAAAAACAACGAAGATGAACAAAGTTGAAAACACTCCGTTAGAAAAAGAGGAACAAGGAACAACACGAGAACCTTGTGGGTTGAAAGGCATGAATGAAGAGCTCCAGCGACAAGGAAGGACATGTAACCACTCTGGTTGAAACGGAATAAGCAAGGAATGAGAACGAAAGAAAGCAGACAACACTTCGGTAGAAAAGAGATATACAAGGAACGATAAGGATCAATTACGACAACACTCCGGTTGGAAATGGAAGGCAAATATGAACTTAACCAAATGAAAGCACTTGGATGAGACTCTGGTTAGAAGAGGTATGACAGCCACAACACTCCGGTTAAAACAAGATAGATAAGGAATAAGAATGATATAATTTGGACAGCACTCCAATTGTAAATGGAAGGAATTGAAGATGAGCTTGACAAGATGAGAAGATACTTGATGAGATCAACAACACACTGCCTTCGGAACTATTGAAAGAATGGCACAATGGGTAAGAAAGATTCGAGACAGCACTCCGGTTGAGAAGGAAGGCAAAACTTGACAAGATGAGAGAGCTCGAATGAAAACACGACACTCCGGTTAAATGGATAAGCAAAAGGAAAGGACATGATCCTCACAATTGAAGATGAAGAGTGAAGAGAGCAACATCACAATGCCTCCGGAAGAAGAAAGAATGGAATGAAATGAACGGAGGGAAACACGATCTTGAGAGGGCACGCTTACAACAAATGCTAGAACAGAGTTGTTGGATTTTTAACAACGAAAGGACAAGCTTGATGTGGGCTTATCGAAGACATCTCAAAATTATGAGGTGAAATTCTGCCACTAATGGAAAACAAATGATTGCTTGAGAGCAACACGAAGATGAAAACTCTTTCGCTGAGAAGAGAAGGAGAAACTTGGATCATTGACAAACACCATGATAGAAGCATTCCGAATGGAAGGCTTTAGGTGAATTTTTCAAGATAACACCATAAAGAAATTGATGGATTTAAAATACCTCATTGTTGACAACATGTGAATCATGAAACACGAACTCAAATTGTCAAAAATGACATAGCACCACCTTAAATGATACGGTAGAAAGAATTGCACTTTAGAATGCAAGATGAAGAATACTTGAACTCCTCAAAACAAAACATGTGTTGAACACCATGTTCAATTGAGAGTATAGCTTGGCGGATCATAACTTCGAGAGAAATCTTGGAGAACAATTGAAGAATGAAAAGAATCCTTGACGAACCATGAAGTAGAGCCTTCATGAAGAACTTAGGTAACAAAATGATGATAAAAAGAAAGAGAAGTTGAAAACACAAGGTGAAACCTTGCAATTATTAGATGGAGCTTCGCGATGATATAACCGAGAAAACTTGGAACTCCGGAAAAGAAAGATGAACAAAAGAAACCGAGAATTTATTCATCATGAACAAACTCCGAAGGAAGGAATTAATCACTTGGATGAAAGAAGAATAAGAATTATGTTATGTGTATCCTTCACCAATTTAAATTGATGACAAGCAACGGACTTGGCATACTAGTTATTCTCATAGAAAGGATTAAGATAGATATAGCGCAAACTTGGGAAAATCTTCAATGAACCACCGGTAGGATTGGAACAACGTATGAATTAATATGATAATGAAGGAAGAGAAATCTTGAATGAACCACCGTAAGAATTGAACATGAAAATAGCAAAAGCACAATTCACCGGGAAGAATTGGAAAACGAATGAAGATACTTGCTAGGATTTAGATACATGATAACGAAGAGATCACGAGCTGATAAGAGAATACTTGAATGATGCACCGGTATGATTTGGAGAACGAGAGCCGAATGATGGAATGAATAATTATGAGATTATGGGCTCTGGAGAATCAAACTGAAAAAACTCCTGGATTGCTTAGGATGGGTGAAAAGAATTCTCACGATCGAAAACAATTATGAGAGGATGGCACCAAGCTAGAATCATGAATCTTTGAGAGAACAGATAAGATTTAAGAGAAACTCTTCCTTGGTCTTCAAAATCCGAGAATGACGGCGAGAAACACCACCATGAATTGTAGAGGCACTCCGGAATGAAGAATATAAAGGTTGAGTCAACGATGAAAAGAATTTGAAAGATCTTGGTGAAAGACATTTAACTGGTGATAACTCATTCTTACGTCAAAATTCGAAATGAATTTGAGAATCACTCCGGAAAAATAGAAGAGTCAGGTAAGATCATGGGAAAGACCTGTGGGTTAGGGCCCACTCAGAAGAAACACCGTTCAACGATTACTAGAAAGGGAGATTGCACCGGTTGAATTAAATGGCTTGAATGAGATAACAACCTCAAAATAATTTGAACGGATCGAGAATGGAAACGTGAATATTCTGGGATATCTTCAGCACTCCCAAACAAATGAATGGCGAGAAGTGAATGATTAAGAGGTGCACCGGCATGGGGAAGCATTAGAACCTAGCAAAGGATATGATCAACAAAGCTTGACTTGAATCCACCGGAGAAGAAAAAGAACGAAGAATGATGAACTTGAAGCTTCGTTAGAATCTTCATGAGAATCACGGGATAAGAATATTGACAGAAAAGAATGGAGAGACTTCACATCGATAAGATGGATACTTGATTCAGGAATCGGAGTTCTTGAAGAAAAAGGGTTGGGAGGGCGGGAAAAACAAAAGCAACTTGGAACGGATGAAACAAATCACGTTGAGAAGACTTTGAGTTGATCTTGCGGATGTTGAAAATGGTCGGATCCACTTGAAGAGAAACACGCCGGTTGAAAAGGATTGACATGACAATCTCGATTATCATGGAGGATTGGTATTCACATAGGAGTATGAGAACGCCGCTTAGGAAAAATATGGAATCACACTTGACATTGAAGCAACTCGAATACCACAAATCAAAACAAAAACAAAGGATTGGCTTGCAGAATAAGCCGGAACAAACATATGATAGAGATTTCGTTCGAAGTTTTCGTGGTGGGGCCCACACGGGCTCGATCGTACCGCACCATCATGTACAAGGTAGTGCACATCACATACAAAGCGTCCCTGAGTCAGCATAGCCAAGGACTCTCTAAGACACAACGAGACCACTGTAAAACCAACCGTGGATTGGCGGACCACTAGACGTCGAACCCCAATCTCATATCATGCATCTGTCGGAAAGATATCCCAGGAGCTACTTGAATTCCCACTTATAAACTCCCAAAACTTTCTGGTTATGCAATCAGGTGTTGGGGATACAGAGGAAGCATAATATCTCACCCAAAACTAGCAAATCCTACATCCAGATGTTTCCCTCCTTCAACATATAACCAAGAAACCTTCAGAAATCATTTACCTCAACCTTCGAAAAGCATATGTTATACGAGTTATGGCAATACTCCTGAACTCCCGCCCCAGTACTGGGTGGCATCGAGGTTATCTCACCAACAACTGCATAAAAAGATTTTCGATGCCGGCGAACTTAGGTATTCCAGAACTGCAACGATAAAATTGTGACGACAACACCTCGGAGCTCAACTCCCCGGGACACTGCCACAACCCCTAAATGACAGGAGGCACCAAGAACAATGTTCTCGTCACAAAACCATCGGAACATTCCAAGATACCCGCGTGATCCTAATAAAAAAATCGTGAAATTGGAGGAGAGAAGAGTCAAAACTTCTATGTCAGGAGGCCTCACCAAAGCAACGAAAGGACTGAGGAGTAAAAAGAATCCTACTCTCCGATATATATAATCCTAAGACTCAAAACATTTTGTTCTAGACTCAACAACGTCAGCAGTTCTATCAAGCAGGGGGCTCCTAAGTCGGGGAAGGCTCTGATACCAACTTGTAACACCCACGATGCGGCTATATCTCGCACGTGTCGGGGCACGACTTAGAGGCATAACCGCATGGTAGGCATGTCGCAAGAGGGGAAATCTTTACACATTCCATGTACTAAATAAGAAAGGGATAAAGAGTTGGCTTACAATTGCCACTTCACACAATACATAAATATAACATACATCATCCAGAATATAAACAAGGTCCGACTACGGAACCAAAATAAAAGAAGACAACCCCAAATGCTAGATCCCCGATCGTCCCAACTGGGCTCCACTACTGATTGACAGGAAATGAAAACAACACAACGATCACGATTTCATCGAGCTCCCTCTTGAGCTCAGTTGCGTTACCTGCACCGGTATCATCGGCACCTGCAATTGTTTGGAAGTATCTATGAGTTATGACGACTCAACAATCTCACACCCGTGAGATCAAGGCTATTTAAGCTTATGGGTAGGAAAGGGTAGTGAGGTGGAGCTGCAGCAAACACTAAGCATATATGGTGGCTAACATACGCAAATAAGAGCGAGAAGAGAAGCAAAGCAACGGTCGTGAACTAGAAGTGATCAAGAAGTGATCCTGAAACTACCTACGTTCAAGCATAACACAAGAACCGTGTTCACTTCCCGGACTCCGCCGAAAAGAGACCATCATGGCTACACACGCGGTTGATGCATTTTAATTAAGTTAAGTGTAAAGTTCTCTACAACCGGACATTAACAAACTCCCATCTGCCCATAACCGCGGGCCCGGCTTTCGAAAGTTCATAACCCTGCAGGGGTGTCCCAACTTAGCCCATCACAAGCTCTCACGGTCAACGAAGGATATTCCTTCTCCCAGGAAGACCCGATCAGACTCGGAATCCCGGTTACAAGACATTTCGACAATGGTAAAACAAGACCAGCAAGACCACCCGACTGTGCGGACAAATCCCGATAGGAGCTACACATATCTCGTTCTCAGGGCACACCGGATGAGCAATCCGTACAACTAAAACCAAACCTCAAGTTTCCCCGAGGTGGCACTACAAGGGGCTCTAGTTTGGACCAACACTCAGAGGAGCACTGGCCCGGGGAGTTAAAATAAAGATGACCCTCAGGCTCGTGAAAACCCGAGGGAAAAGGGCTTAGGTGGCAAATGTTAAAACCAAGGTTGGGCCTTGTTGGAGGAGTTTTATTCAAGGCGAACTGTCAAGGGGTTCCCATTATAACCCAACCACATAACGAACGCAAAATCAAGGAACATAACACCGGTATGATGGAAACTAGGGCGGCAAGAGTGGAAGAAAACTCCAGGCATAAGGCCGAGCCTTCCACCCTTTACCAAGTATATAGATGCATTAGTATAAATAAAAGATATTGTGATATCTCAACATATCCATGTTCCAACATGGAACAAACTTCAGCTTCACCTGCAACTAGCAACGCTATAAGAGGGGCTGAGCAAAAGCGGTAACAAAGCCAAACAACGGTTTGCTAGGAAAGGAGGGTTAGAGGCTTGACATGGCAATATGGGAGGCACGATAAATAAAATGGTAGGTATCGCGGCATAGCAATAGAGCGAGCAACTAGCAAGCAAAGATAGAAGTGATTTTGAGGGTATGGTCATCTTGCCTGAGGTCCCGCAAGGAAGAAGAACGAGTCCATGAAGAAGACAAACGGGCGTAGTCGAACGGATCATCACAACTCCGGAACGAAACCAAAGCTAATGAGAGAAGCAGCTCGGAAACAAGCAAGCAACAAAGTAAACAACCATCACATAAACATGGCATGATGCACAACCAAGTAAGATGCATGTCAGGTTTAATGATTCATGGCATGACAAAGTGCACAAACAATCCTACAAATTAGGTGGAGCTCAATATGCAACTCCGTTGCATATTGACGGAACACCACGTGACTTATTTAGTTCTCTCTCGTCTAGGTACCCATCAATATTAAATGTTGTTACACATGGAAAGAGATGAAGCATAACAAAACTACCTAACTAGGCAAGTTTAAATGAGGCCGGAACAACAAGCAACAAGTCCGGAGAAAACCTCATGAGCATATATTAGATTTGGTACTGTTCTGCCCTGAACCATATTTTAGAGTTGTTAAACATGCAAAGTAAGTACACCATGTTAAACTAGGCATTTTTCCACCCCATTTACATATGAAGTTTGTTACAAACCGAGTTACGGTTAAATAGTTATGAAATAAAACATTTTAGCATGGCATTATGCAAAATTTAAACAAAGAACATATTAAACATTTCAAACATGCATGAAAGTGGCATATTATTAATCTACACATAATTCTAAGAATTTTTCATATATGACTTATTTTAAACCGATGCACGGTTGGCGAGTTATTAAATGCATGTTGCTTGGGGGGTTTCTGCAAAACAGAGTTCTCTGGAAAAATACTAAAACGTCCAGGAAAAAAACATGTGTTGGGTCATATCTTGCTGGCCCAACGGGAACAGGGGAGGGGCTGGGCGCGTCCTCACCATGGGCCATGGCCCAGATCTGTGTAGGAGGCCTCATAGGTCTTGGCACTGCTGGGCTGACGCGGTCAACGGGGAAGAGCGGCGAGCGGACTTGACGCGCGTGCGTTCCAGGCAATCGAGGTGTGGCGGCGCTGGTGCTTCCAGCGACAAACGACGGCGGGACGACCACCTGAGGCAGGGCGAGGTCAACGGGAACCGATTCCCAGCAGTAGGAGGCGGATCCGGTGAGGTAGGGTCTTGGCGGCGGCGAACTTGACGCGCGACTCCTGGATCCGGGCGCGAGCGAGGCTAGGGACGCAACGATGGAGGCAGCAAAGACGGAACCGGGCGTGGGATGGCACCAGGAGACCAGGACGGGGCACCGGCGAGGATCCGGCGAGGCAAAGCTCCATTCAACGGCCATGGGGGTCTCCCTGTCCAATGAGCAAGGAGAGAGAGACAGCATGAGAGAGAGGGAGACCAAGGAGGAAAAGGAAGAAGAAGGAGAAGGAGAGGTCGGTGTTGCTGCTGCTATCACCGGCGGCAAGCTTCAGCACGGGCGGAGGCCATCGGGCACGGGAGTCGCTCGGGGCTGTGCTCGTGGAGGGGGAAACGCGGGGCTGCAGGTAGAGGAGCTATGGATCTCATAGAACGAGGGGAGGAGGTTGTTGGCCCGGTGGATGTTTGGATCGGGAGGTGGCTCGGGATTGGTTCGGTGCTGAAAATGAGGGGAGGTGGTGGATCGGGAGGTTTCCCAATGGAGAGAGTGGCGGCGGCGAGGGGGGTTGGTGGAATGGATAGGATAGGCAAGGGTTTGACTGGTTAATTATAGCATTGGATTTAGGTTAGGGGCTAACTCGTCCCTCCGATCACAATTGGACGATCGTGAATAAAATAGCTAGGGAGACCAAAAGAAAAACGGAGATGTTTTGTAGATGTTTGGGGATGATCCGGATCCAACGGTGACGACTATCCGGGTCGGGTTCGGGACAGCTTCGGACACACGCGAGGGGTCGAAGCACTATGCAGATAGGGGTTAGGCGAACGAGGTTAAGTGTGTGGTCAGATTGATAAGAGAGAGGAGGAATGCAACCCGGCATCCGTTTCCGGAGACCGAAAACGTCCGGCGATAGACCGGCTATATTGCCGCTATAGTTCAGCGGTTGGGCTAACAAACGAACTCCGAATGCGATGAAACTTCGCACGAGGCCTACTAACAACAAAACAACACCGCACGCCAACTTTCATCCCATTCCGAGAACATTTTCTGGCCACTTATAAAAAATAATATTTCAGACGTGCCACGGGCGCGTGCAAGTGTGGTTGAGCTCAAAACGGACAACGGAGAGAACGAGAAGACCAGGACGGATGCAAGTTTTGAAAACATGATGATGCAATGCGGATGATGGCATGATGAAATGCAACACGCAAGCAAATGACATGGCCAAGACAGCGAATAACTGGAAGACATCTGGCGCAACGGTCTCGGGGCGTCACACTTCTCTTTTAACAACTTAAGAATATCTCCCACTTTTTACCCAATATTGGTAGAAAAATTAAGAATTTTTTATCTATAGTTTCCATATGATCTTCGGTGAGCATTTTCTTTTCAATAGCATCTAGTCTCTCCATAACATGCTCAAGAGTCAAAGTTGTTTCATTAATCATAAGTGGTGAAGAGCCCACTAAATTTCCCATAGCATTAAAGGCATCAAGAGAAGGACACATCAAGAAATTTCCACCGGTAATCGTATCAAGGACGAATCTATACCAAGTGGTGATGCCAACATAAAAACAACAAAGAAGAACAACGGTAGATCGTTTACGGGTAGATCTATTATGAGCATTGCAAATCCTATACCAAGCATATTTTAAATTTTCTCCTCCCCTTTGTTTAAAGTTGAGAACCTCGTTCCCGAGAGTGCAAGCGATAGAGGAAGAACTATCCATAATAACAGCAAACAAGGTTGCACACAAAAACAGATTCGGCAAGAAAACGGCAAACGGAAAAAGAGAAGCGAATAAAACGGCAAATTTTTTTGAAGCAGGGGAGAGGAAAATGAGAGGCAAATGGCAAATAATGTAAATTGCAAGGAGATGAGATTTATGATTAGGAACCTGGTATATGTTGAAGATCCTCCCCAGCAACGGCGCCAGAAATTCCTTTTGATGTCGCTTGAAGCTACGACGGTATTTCCCCAAAGAGGAAGGGATGATGCATCAAAATGGCGGTAGGTATTTCCCTCAGATATGAAACCAAGGTTATCGAACCAGTAGGAAAACCAAGCAGCACAACATAAACAGCAGCTGCTCACAAGTAACAACTTCTCGCAACTCGACGTGTTAAAGGGGTTATCAATCCCTTCCGGGGTACGGCGCCTCAAGATAGGCAAACAGACGTGAGGTAGATTTGTAGTAGATTGACAAATCGAACGCCAAATAAAATAAATAAAGAAAAATTGCAGCAAGGTATTTTTGGGTTTTTGGATTAATACATTTAAAAATAAATGCAAGAGAAAAGTAGATCGCAAAGGCAAATATATGAGAAAGAAGACCCGGGGGCCGTAGGTTTCACTAGTGGCTTCTCTCGAGAAAAATAGCAATCGGTGGGTAAATAAATTACTGTTGGGCAATTGATAGAACCTCAAATAATTATGACGATATCCAGGCAAAGATCATTATATAGGCATCACGTCCAAGATTAGTAGACCGACTCCTACCTGCATCTACTACTATTACTCACACATCGACCGCTATCCAGCATGCATCTAGTGTATTAAGTTCATGGAGAAACAGAGTAATGCAATAAGAACGATGACATGATGTAGACAAGATCTATCTATGTAGAGATAGACCCCATCGTCTTATCCTTAGAAGCAATGATACATACATGACGTTTCCCTTTCTGTCACTAGGATCAAGCACTGTAAGATAGAACCCACTACAGAGCACGTCTTCCCATTGCAAGATAAATAGATCAAGTTGGCCAAACAAAACCCAAATACTGGAGAAGAAATACGAGGCTATAATCAATCATGCATATAAGAGATCAAAGAAACTCAAATAACTTTCATGGATAAAAAAGATAGATTTGATCATAAACTCGAAGTTCATTGATCCCAACAAACACACCACAAAAGAGTTACATCATATGGATCTCCAAGAGACCATTGTATTGAGAATCAAGAGAGAGAGATGAAGCCATCTAGCTACTAACTACGGACCCGAAGGTCTACAAAGAACTACTCACGCATCATCGAAGAGGCACCAATGGAGGTGGTGAACCCCATCCGAGATGGTGTCTAGATTGGATCTGGTGGTTCTGGACTTTGCGGCGGCTGGATGAATATTTCGTCGACTCCCCTAGGGTTCTGGTATTTTTGGGGTATTTATAGAGCAAAGAGGCGGTACGGGGGGCACCCGAGGTCGGCACAACCCACCAGGGCGCGCCTGGGCCTCTTGGCGCGCCCTGGTGGGTTGTCCCCTCCTCGGGACTCCCCCCAGGTAAAACCAGGACCCAACATGTTCCTTCTGCTCCATAAAAAATTTCCGTAAAGTTTGGTGGCATTTGGACTCCGTCTGATATTGATTTTCTACGATGTAAAAAACACGGAAAAAACAGGAACTGGCACTTGGCACTATGTTAGTAGGTTAGTACCAAAAAATGATATAAAATGGCTATAAAATGATTATAAAACATCCAAGATTGATAATATAACAGCATGGAAGAATCAAAAATTATAGACATGTTGGAGACGTATCACTCCTTCGGAAGCGTGGCTGGCGCTGGGTCACCGGTTAGGAGCTCGAGCACCATGCGCAGAGTCTCGGGGGGAGTGCAGGCACCTGGAGCCTCATGGGGTCCCTGCTGCTGGCGAAGGTCCACATCCGTCGAGAGTGGCGCTGGAGAGGAGCAATGCGTTGCTGGATGAACTCCTGCACCCCCATGGGCATCGTCACTCCAAGCTCCTTCAACCTGGCCAACTGGCACCAAACGTGGGCAAGCCGAGGGTCGACGAGCCTCACGTGCACCCATCCGGAGCTGGGTTCAGCTAGCGCCCAGGGGAGCAAGAGCAGGGAATTGAGCACGCCAACATCCGCGAACACCCACCGCTTCCAGAATCCATGTGCGACCGGCGAGAGTTCGAAGTCAATCCCTAAGCCCGTCGTCGCCGCCACGGCCTGGAAGGTCACATGTCCTGAGCACTGGCGGGCGTCAGTCAAGTGGAGCGAGAAGAAATGGTGGAACAAGGCCACAGAGTGAACGATGCCCACCATGGCCTCGCAGACGAAATTGAAGACGACGAGTAGGTGGATGGATTGGGGATCCAGGTGCAATGCGTGGACTTGGTAGTGCGAGATTATGGCATTGAAGAATTCATAAAAGGGGGGAATCAAGCCTGCCAAGAGAGCATGGGAATGGATGGGGATCTCAGTGGCCGCCATGTCGACCATGGCGCGGGAAGCAGGCCAAGCCACTGTCGCGTTCCACTCATTGGAACCGGCGGCGAGCACTGGGCGGACCTTGTCCAGCATCTCCAGATTAACCACCATAGACCGCTCAAGGGCAGGCTCGAAGGTCGGCGGAGATCGGCCGGAGCGCAGACCCTCACTTTCTTCTTCTTCGCCAACTTCGGCGTCATGTCAGCGGGGGGGAGCTGGGAAGGTGAAGAGGCCATGGAAGCGCGCGACAAGCAATAAGATGGAGCTGAGCCGGGGGCGGTGGCCACCAAGCCCAACAAACATCAAGGCTGCATGGGGAAGTGGGGGCGCCCATGTCCCATCAGTCGCCATGCGTCGACTAAGGCCGCAAGCGGTTGGGGCCCGCGGCACTCCACACTTGCCCTTGGCTTCGTCCCGAAGCCAAGTTCGAGCACGCCTTGGGCCCAGGGGCGATAGTCGGTGTCCTAGGAACGGGGGTACCCAGACTTTCCTGCCTATGGCCCGCGGCGTGGCTCCATCAGCGGCCCGGTATGGACAATTTTCGGCAGCAACAACACAAGACCCTCGCTAGGCGGATGACACCAAGACCTCCCTAGGGGGCGGCCTCACCAGGCTGGCTCCCGAGGAGCAAAGATATCAAGGTAAGGTGCACCTCGCGAGGTTCACATGACGTGAGCCATGACGACCAAGGCCAGCCGGGTGCCAGCGAGCGCAACGTACCAGTTTCCCCTTTGGTGCCAAGGGGGCAAGCGCAGGCGCGGAGTCCCAAGGAATCAGGCAAAGGTTTCCATATCGGTGCAACAATACCAAGACCGCCGGGACGACAGGACGGAGGTCATCCGGAGCCCACTACAGCATCACCACCAGAGCCTTTGCAGGCGAAGACTACTTTTGTCAGGATAACTTGTACTAGTTGTGTCCCTTTGAATTTGGCCGTTGTGGGATACCTTCCGCCTACATCAGGGAAGAGGACCAAGGCCACTATAAATAGGACTTAGTCACCACCAGAGCAGAGGGCGGATCATTCGAACCATCCTCACACCCACCAGCTCATTGAGCTCAAGAACACCTCACCTCCTGAGGCTGTTCGTCCACTGTACTAGTTCATCCGCAGCCCCTCGAGGAAATCCACCACAAAGCTGGAGTAGGGTATTACACCGCAAGGTGGCCCGAACCAGGATAAAATGTTGTGTCTCTTGTCCCTTGGGTTCGCCGAGCTAGGCTGTGGAATCGTTGGGCCGGCAGGTTGGGAAGAAGGAGTCCTTCGTACATACCCCAGTGTTCGAATCTCTCAAGGGTTTGCGGAGCCTGGAATCCGACACATGTCATTCGGAAGAAGTTAGTTATCAAGACTTGATCAAGCTTGTTAATGGATTCCTTTTGATGGGCATGAGATGGACAAATTTAGAAAGCACAACTCTCTGTACCCACATCTTACTTTCTGTTATTTAGAATAAATAAAGCAAAATTAGTATTTTCTATCTATTTTCTGAATTATCCATGCAATAAAAAAAGTCCTGAAAATAAAATTTCTCCAAATGCCCTGAAAATTTAGTATGATTATTTTTACAATATTTTTAGAATTTCTGGTGCAAAGAACACACCAACGGGCCTCACTGATGACCCACAAGTATAGGGGATCTATCGTAGTCCTTTCGATAAGTAAGAGTGTCGAACCCAACGAGGAGCAGAAGGAAATGACAAGCAGTTTTCAGTAAGGTATTATCTGCAAGCACTGAAATTATCGGTAACAGATAGTTTTGTGATAAGGTAATTCATAACATGTAACAAGTAACAAAAGTAAACAAGGTGCAGCAAGGTGGCCCAATCCTTTTTGTAGCAAAGGACAAGCCTGGACAAACTCTTATATAAAGGAAAGCTCTCCCGAGGACACATGGGAATTATCGTCAAGCTAGTTTTCATCATGCTCATATGATTCGCGTTTGTTACTTTGATAATTTGATATGTGGGTGGACCGGTGCTTGGGTACTACCCTTCCTTGGAAAAGCATCCCACTTATGATTAACCCCCCTCGCAAGCATCCGCAACTACGAAAGAAGAATTAAGGTAAACCTATCCATAGCATGAAACATATGGATCCAAATCAGCCCCTTACGAAGCAACACATAAACTAGGGTTTAAGCTTTTGTCACTCTAGCAACCCATCATCTACTTATTACTTCCCAATGCCTTCCACTAGGCCCAAACAATGGTGAAGTGCCATGTAGTCGACGTTCACATAACACCACTAGAGGAAAGACAACATACATCTCATCAAAATATCAAACGAATACCAAATTCACATGACTACTTATAACAAGACTTCTCCCATGTCTTCAGGAACAAACGTAACTACTCACAAATCATATTCATGTTCATAATCAGAGGGGTACTAATGTGCATAAAGGATCTGAACATATAATCTTACACCGAATAAACCAACTAGCATCAACTACAAGGAGTAATCAACACTACTAGCAACCCACAGGTACCAATCTGAGGTTTTGAGACAAAGATCGGATACAAGAGGTGAACTAGGGTTTGATAGGAGATGGTGCTGGTGAAGATGTTGATGGAGATTGACCCCCTCCCGATGAGAGGATTGATGGTGATGACGATGGTGACGATTTCCCCGTCTCGGGGGGATGTTTCCCCAGCAAAACAGCTCCGCCGGAGCCCTAGATTGGTTCCGCCAAGGTTTCGCCTCGAGACGGCGGCGCTTCGTCCCAAAAGCTTCCTTCTGATTTTTTTTCCAGGGCAAAAGACACCTTATACCAGAAGATGGGCATCGGGGGCTTCCAGGTGGCCCACGAGGCAAGGGGCGCGCCCAGGGGGGTAGGGCGCGCCCTCCACCCTTGTGGATAGTGGGTGGCCCACCTTTGGTGCTTTCTTAGCCTAATATTTTCAATATATTCCAAAACTGACTTTCGTGGAGTTTTAGGACTTTTGGAGTTGTGCAGAATAGGTCTCTAATATTTGCTCCTTTTCCAGCCCAAAATTCCAACTGTCGGCATTCTCCCTCTTCATGTAAACCCTGTAAAATAAGAGAGAAAAGGCATAAGTATTGTGACATAATGTGTAATAACGGCCCATAATGCAATAAATATCGATATAAAAGGATGATGCAAAATGGACGTATCAACTCCCCCAAGCTTAGACCTTGCTTGTCCTCAAGCGGAAGCTGATATCGAAAAATATGTCCACATGTTTAGAGATAGAGGTGTCGATAAAATAAAATACAGACATGAGGGCATCATGATCATTCTTAGAATAGCAACATATATATATTGTCAAATGATTTATTATGCTGAAGTAACAATCTATTCACAATCTAAAGTATGAACCAGAAACTTCATTGAAAAACTAGCAAACTATAATCTTAGTCATTGAAGCAATTGCAATTTATCATAACATCGGAGAGAGTCAATATAAGAGCTTTTCAGCAAGTCCACATACTCAACTATCATTTAGTCTTTCACAATTGCTAACACTCACACAATACTTATGGGTATGAAGTTTTAATCGGACACAGAGAAAGATAGGGGCTTATAGTTTTGCCTCCCAACCTTTTACCTCAAGGGTAACGTCAACAATAATGCTTTATGAAAACCCACATCCAATTGGATATATATATATATATATATATATATATATATATATATATATATCAGGATCTTTCCAACACGTAGTGCTTGCCAAAGGATAAAGTGTAAAAAGGAGAGGTGAAGATCACCATGACTCTTGTATAAGGTATAAGACAAAAATTGTAGCGACCCGACCCGAATGGATCAAGTCTCTGTGCTTATGTGTCATCCCTGGATCAGTATGCTGACACACACAGTACTCGAAGGATTTATAATAGAGGTAAATCACATGTATAGAGTAACGTAAATACTATTACCTCAATCCAAATAGCGGAAGCAACAAGGTTGTGGTTTCCCATCAACACCAACGGCAAAGTTGAGTGTAGAAATCGTAACCCTAACATATCACTTACTCGTCGTAAGATAATCCTGCAACATAAGACATTGCAGCCACAGAGGGTCAGTACATTGAATGTACTGGCAAATTTACACCATAAAGAAAATGATGAACAATGGCTATCACTATATGCATATATGGCTGGTGGAAAAGCTCTATGGTTATAAGGTTTTTGCGTAAAGCCAATTTTTCCCTACTGCAAAGGAATAAAATTAATTACTATCATGGTGGTTGTGAAACATTGAGAATGGTTGACAGCATTCTCAATCCCAATTAAAAATAATTAAAACCCAACAACATTAATTAGAAGTAACATGTTGAGATTCACAAAGATATTCAAGTACTAGAGACTCAAGATGTCCATAACCGGGGACACGGCTAATCATGATTAGTTTGTACACTCTGCAGAGGTTTGCGCACTTTTCCCCACAAGACTCGATCGCCTCTGCTTGGTTTCTCGCACTACATGGTGTTTAAGAAACGGATGACCGAGACATAGTCTTTCAGAAGCGCTAGCACCTTACGATGGGTGGACCGGTACACCTACATCCCCTACATCTGCTAGTCCACCACTATAAGAGTTCGCACGACTTAGTCAACTATGCCAGAGCCCATAATGGCTTGTGGCTGCACACGTAAGTTACTAGTATGAATTATCTTATGATCCCTTTGAGCCTGGGTGGCGGTCCATAGGAAAATCACACGGTACCCCGGGATTTCCAAAAAAAACAGGCAAGTCCTGGTAACTCCAGGTGCCTCAATCCACCCAGATGTGTATTTAAGTTGCCACCTTAGATAAACCATTAATAACAATCTCACATCTGTCATGGATATTCACTCACCCAATCCATGTCTACTAGCATAGCATGGCATAATAAGCAAACGTAGAAGTAACTCCCAAAGGTTTCATAAGTAATACAGGTAATAGGTACTACCTCATCTACTTCCCATCCCACAATTTAATTAGATCCTAATCATGCAATGTTTGAGGATAGATCTAATGCATAAAAACTGGGTAGTAGAAAAGGTAGGATCAAGTGTTACTTGCCTGCAATGTTGATGAAGATGATTCGCACTCAAAACTCGTGATAGATCAAATCGTCACACTCCGGTCAATCTATCGTAAGCAAACAATAGTAACCACACAATAAGTACTCATCTAATGCACAAGTAAAACTCGAACGAGAGAATGAACCAGATAGTTCAACTTAAGAACTCCGGTTGCAAAGAAAGAACGAACCGAACAAATAAACGGAAAACAAATGGCGGAAGAAAACAACTCGGTTCTAGCAAGTTGAAACTAGGTCAAAATTTTACAGTAGCAAAAACTTGTTCAAGTTGATTAGACGGAACGGTGGTTTCGAGACGAAACTCCAGGCGCTTGAATCACCTGATTCCGATAAACGGGCGAGAAGATAAACTAGAGCGAAGATCGGATCTGAGATCGCGATCGCGGAATAATTCCGACGAGAAGAAAAAGAAGAACGGTTAAACGAACAGGCGTCGTTAATCGGGAATAATCGGTGATCACGTTCATTGAGACGAATGGTCCGAAAGAAGAACGAAAACTAATCTAGGGTTTCGGAAAAAGAGATCGAAACGAAAAACCGATCTAGAACACCAGAATGGTTTAGCGAAAAACCGGAAAGAAAATGAATCGGTAGAGAAGAAAAGAATCGGAATGGTTTATAAGAAAAACCGAACCGAGGGAAAGAAGATACGCGGCGCGGTACCTCTGGCGAATGGCGCCGACGGCGGCGTTGGGCGGCGGCGGCGGTGCACAAGGCAGCGGCGGCGTCGACGTGGGTGAGGGGCGGAGGCGGTGTAGGCAAGGCGCGGCGGCGGCGGGTGACGCAGGGCGCGGCGCGGGTGAGAGGCGCGGGGTGAGGCGCGGCTTGGGTGGTGGAGAGAGGGGTTTTGATTTGATGTTTAGAGGGGGGGTGCTTGGGTATTTATATTGGGGAGGGGGGTTTACTTGGAGGAGGGATCAAGGAATTGGAATAGGAGTAGGAAAGATCTAGAAAAAGAAACGGAATAAACGGGAGTAGGACAAAAGTCCTACTAGGACTTCCAAAAGACAAAGGCGGCGGCTCCCTGGAGCCTAGGCACTCGCGCGATGGCCTCCTGTCCTTGGCCGGCGGCGGCTTGGGCCTTTGGCCCAAGGCGCTGAGGATTTTTTTATATATTTTTTTAACAGATTTCGCGCGCAGAAAAACTCAGAAAAGAAAATCTAAACGGGCTCAAAAAAAATCTAAAGTAAATTTTCCCCGACTCCTAAAAATGAGTCGAACAAAATGAACTTTTCTCCGGACCTAAAAAGAAATTTTTGAAAACACGCATTTTTCCCTATCCGAATAAAATGCAAATAAACACCGGAAAACAAAATTGATTTATCCATTACATCTTCATTTTTTTCCTAATTTTGGGAAAGTCATATTATTCCCTCTCTTATATTTTTGATAACGGAAAAATTATTGAAGATGAAATAAATAAATCAAATGATCCTCTTTTCAAATTCGAGAAAACTCTCAAATATGAAAATAACGAAATCTCCAACTCTCTCTGAAGGTCCTTGAGTTGCGTGAAATTTCTAGGATCGACCAAAATGCAAGAAAATAAGATATGCATGATGATCTCATATATAACATTCCAAATTGAAAATAAATTCAAAAGAGCTTTGAATTTAATTCTTTCAAACTCCCAACTCATATTTCATATAATTTGAAGAAGTCATTTTATCTTCTCTCGTGAAAATCATTGAGTCGCATAAAGTTCCAGAATTGGAATATTTCCAAATGAAATTCAATTATTTTTCAAACACCCTTTTCATTTTTAAATGGAAGAAGTCATGTTATCTTCGCTCAAGGGTTTTGTGTTTGAAAAGCATTTGAATTCATGGAGATCAGAAAGCAAATGTGAAAGTTTGGGAAAGTCCTTTTATTCCCTCTCATTTAACTTTCAAAAGTTTCGAATTCACTCACTTTCAGACAATCAATCCAACAATCAATCAAATCTATCTATTTATTATAACATTCCAAAATTTAGAATTTTGGGATGTTACAAACCTACCACCCTTAAAATGAATCTCGTCCTCGAGATTCGGAGAGGCTAGCCAGAAATAGGTTAGGGTTTGGGGGTCTCCTCAAAATCCATCAATCGTCTCCAGGGTCTGGGATGCTACCACCCTTAGAAACATCGTTACAGCTCCATCAATACTCATATACTCCATCCATATTGTTAACAGTGTCGGTCTCCTCAAATCCTTGAGAAAATTCCTTCTCTGAGCTCTTCCGGTAGTGGCATAACATTTTCCTCAATTCTTCTGTCCTTTCATCTTGGTAAGGTTATTCCAAAACTGGGTCTTCTTTAGCTGACGGTTCTGGCGCCAAAACTAAACAACTATCGATATCTCATGGTGGTCAACAATTTGTGGTTTCTCCTGCAGGAAATGGGTCTGGGTTGATCCTCACCGTATAACCTACGGTTGGCAAAGCTGCCTTGTACAAGGGAAAAATTCTTATACCATTCTAAGGGTTAAACAAGGTTTTGATCGTCGTCTCTCCACTATAGGTAAGTCACTCAGATTTACCATCCCATATAGCAAGGCGAATAATAAGAGTAAGTCGGTATGGTGATCAATCCATCCCACACCCAAATCATTACCCTGTATATGCTTTAGTGAATCTCGCATTCTAACACTCGGTCATCCTCACAAGCATTGCAGAATTTCTCTTGTCGACGAACCAAGTTCGGAATAATCCATAGATTCTGCAAGCCAAACAACCATCTATCGTTCCTTCACAACTCTCAGGTTTTACGTAACTCCTATAAGATCGTCTGTCGATAAAATCGTAACTTCCTCCAGGGTTTTTCCTTCAGCAAGAGTGTGCTTGCTTCTTGGCAGGTCCCGGGGCCTGTGGGTTATGGCCCATCTCAGCACTTGTAGTCCTTGAACTTATCATCGGGCAACCGATCATTATTCCAACTTCCAACTTCCTAGTATTCTTAAAATCCATCCAATTGTACTATCTTCCTTCCTTCTATTGGCACCAAACTAGGACATGATTACTCTGACTCATCATGGAGTTTCCATTGATCCATATTTCCGACATTATACCTCCTTCATATCCAATAGTACTTCATCTCTTCATCCTCGTGGGGTATCCCTCATACCGAGATAAAAACTTATACTTATGAAGTCCATACTCTACTTCGTGGAACATCATTATCCTTTCCAGGGTCAAGCGTCCTTACAGGGGAATATTGGCCATCTCTGCATGGCACTTCTTTAGCTGGGAAATGTGAAACACATCCTGAACTCCTGACAGTCCTTCCAGTGATTCCAACTTTTAGGCCACTTCTCCCATACGATCCAAAACTCGGTATGGTCCTACAATTCTCGGGGCTAACTTTTACCTTAACTCCAATTCATTTAACTCCTCGCAGAGGGAACACATGAAGACATGCTCGGTCTCCAATTTCATAGACTACCTCCTTGAGTTTTTGAGTCTACATAACTCTTCTGCGTGGACTGAGCTACCTTTAGTCTATCTCGAATCAACTTAACATTCTCTTCTGACTCCTTTGGTCACCTTTGGTCCAAACAACTGTCGGTCTCCAACTTCATCCCACACACTCTTGGGGTATCGCACATATCGAGACAAAACTCATATTCATTTTGTCCGAAATCCACTCAGTGGAGTATCCTTATCTTTTCCAGGGGTCAACGGTTCTTACAGGGTACTACCACCCTTAAAATGCACAAATCTTCCATAGACCATATTTCTCTTATCCTCAAAATGGTCAAAATCCTTCTTCATAGAGTAACAACTCATAAGATCCATATCAGTACCAACGATGCTAACTTTATTCACTCTCAATTATTTACAATCTCTCGCTTTTCCATTACATGCCTCAACTCAACACCTCAATATAAAGGAAAATGTCCTCACTACTACGACTATATTTCTTCTGTTACAAACTCAACTACTTATCACAAGTCTCCTTCTCCTTTGGACAATCTCTGGCAAAGTGCCCTGCTTTATTACAACTAAAACATATTACTTCTGACAAGTTTCGAGGTTTCCTTGTGATTATATAGCCTCCTGGGGTTCTTGGCTTCCTTTTTGGGCAACTGTGGAGGTAGTGCCCTGTCTCCTTGCACCTATAACAGGTGATATGACTTAGGTCCTTCCTGGAATCCAATCGGTTTCCCTTTCTGGACTTTTCCATTCCAATCAGGGCTTCTATTTCCTATGGGTCATACTCTACTTCCTCAGCCGGGAATTCTACTAGATCCCCATTCAAACAATTCTGGGAGTTGTGTCCTTCTTCTCCACATGAATAGCATGACTTGGTGGAGGGTTTAATTGGTTCCTCTTTGGGTGTGTCCTCCACCTCGTCCTTCATCACAGGTTCTTCTAAAATTTCCATGAGGGCTCCTTTCATTACTTCGTCCTTCTGCTGGATGGTTCTTTGTACCAAGGGGTAAATGTGACACTGAGCAGGGTAGTGGGTAGTCCCTTCACACAAGAAACAAGTGATCTGCCTAGTTGGGCATTCTTCAGCTGGGTGACTTCCTTCACAATTAGGGCATTCATCCTTGTGTTCTTTATGGGTGTGTCCTATTTCACCATAGAGCTTGCATGCACAAGGTTTCTTCATATCATTTCCATAAGGCTCCAATTTCTGGTACACAAACTGAGACTTTTGCAAAGTCATCTTTAATTCTCTCCAAGTGGTTACTCCTTGCCATCCATTGATGGTTTGGTACATCCTCCACCAAGTAGCAGCACCTCTTTCAAAGCTTTGAAGAGCATGCTGGGCCATATCCTTTCCGACTATATGGTTGTTCTCCATATGATCCTCCATGTTCTGAATCCATCGGTCTGTCTCCAATTGACTCGTCGGTCCCGAAAATACAAGCTCATCTCCATTCATCCTCTATTGGGTCCATGGGTTTTGGGGTGAGATAAGAGAGAGGGAGAGGGATACACACAATACAAACAAAAGTTTTGAGAAGACAGATTTTTTTGTTGTGGCTGTCGAAAAACATCAAACAATGACAGCTCACAAACGTCGCATCTAACGTAGGTATATAATAGGGGTTTGGTCTTCTAAAGGTCAATAAATCTTCAACGTCTCCAAATTCTTCAAACCTTGTTCATGCCTCCAATGGCTTCTTCCGATCATGCTTGTCTTTCTCAAGTTCTTTTGCCAGATCAATCTCTGTTGACGCGAAGTCTCTCGTGACATCCTTGAATATTCTGGAATTGCATTCCAAACTTCTAGGTTTCAACATCCTTGGCATGAGCCATGGTCATACTGTCCTTCAGTTTCCTGACAAATCTCTGGTATCTCGAGGTTGTAGCTCCTCCATCTTGGCTACTTTCAGCTTTTGGTTCCTGAGTTCTTCACAAAATGCTTCCTTGTCTAACATGCTTTCATGGAGCTCCACCTTAAACTTCTTTATGTACTACCCAGTTCCTGGTGATACACCGACTAAGGTTAAAACTTCATCTTACTAATAGGTGCTCCATCAGCCTTCTTCCATCCAATCCATTCTGAAGAAATGCATCCTTAACTCAGCACGGTGACAGTAGCATCAGCGGGCGATGACATCACGGATAACCGTGTTTCTGCTCTTGTCATTGCCATGAGCTATCTTGCCAGTTGATATCTCCTGCCTTAGGGTTTCTTTGACAAATCCTTGAGTTCTCCATTCTCCATGTTTTGGTCTTTCTCCGATACACCTTGATATCGGGTATTGACAACTTCCATAGTCTGCCAAGTTCCATAGGGGTAGCATTCCTAGGTCATACAAATCTGGGGATTCTTCACAGCCTTCAAATTCTCCTAGTCTTCAGAGTCTTCAACCACTGCAGTTTCCATTATTCAGATGCACGGAAAATACTCTTCATTCCGAAGTGGCCTTAGTTGTCCGATATCCTGTACTTCTTGGAGTGGTCTCATCAGTTGAATCCTCGAGTGGTCAAAAGGGGAAAGGGTATGGTCTCACTAAAAGAATTTTTTGAATAAGCTCAGAAGAGAAGAGAGGTAAAAGATCTTTTGAAAGGGAAAGTTGTAGAGAAAAATCTTTGCTATGGGCTTGTCAGTTTCTAGGGTCACGTCCTACAGTCAACATGTGCTCTGTTACCATCTTGTAGCGACCCGACCCGAATGGATCAAGTCTCTGTGCTTATGTGTCATCCCTGGATCAGTATGCTGACACACATAGTACTCGAAGGATTTATAACAGAGGTAAATCACATGTATAGAGTAACGTAAATACTATTACCTCAATCCAAATAGCGGAAGCAACAAGGTTGTGGTTTCCCATCAACACCAACGGCAAAGTTGAGTGTAGAAATCGTAACCCTAACGTATCACTTACTTGTCGTAAGATAATCCTGCAACATGAGACGTTGCAGCCACAGAGGGTCAGTACATTCAATGTACTGGCAAATTTACACCATAGAGAAAATGATGAACAATGGCTATCACTATATGCATATATGGCTGGTGGAAAAGCTCTATGGTTATAAGGTTTTTGCGTAAAGCCAATTTTTCCGTACTGCAAAGGAATAAAATTAATTACTATCATGGTGGTTGTGAAACATTGAGAATGGTTGACAGCATTCTCAATCCCAATTAAAAATAATTAAAACCCAACAACATTAATTAGAAGTAACATGTTGAGATTCACAAAGATATTCAAGTACTAGAGACTCAAGATGTCGATAACCGGGGACACGGCTAATCATGATTAGTTTGTACACTCTGTAGAGGTTTGCGCACTTTTCCCCACAAGACTCGATCGCCTCCGCTTGGTTTCTCGCACTATAGGGTGTTTAAGAAACGGATGACCGAGACATAGTCTTTCAGAAGCGCTAGCACCTTACGATGGGTGGACCGGTACACCTACATCCCCTACATCTGCTAGTCCACCACTATAAGAGTTCGCACGACTTAGTCAACTATGCCAGAGCCCATAATGGCTTGTGGCTGCACACGTAAGTTACTAGTATGAATTATCTTATGATCCCTTTGAGCCTGGGTGGCGGTCCATAGGAAAATCACACGGTACCCCGGGATTTCCAAAAAAAAACAGGCAAGTCCTGGTAACTCCAGGTGCCTCAATCCACCCAGATGTGTATTTAAGTTGCCACCTAAGATAAACCATTAATAATAATCTCACATCTGTCATGGATATTCACTCACCCAATCCACGTCTACTAGCATAGCATGGCATAATAAGCAAACGTAGAAGTAACTCCCAAAGGTTTCATAAGTAATACAGGTAATAGGTACTACCTCATCTACTTCCCATCCCACAATTTAATTAGATCCTAATCATGCAATGTTTGAGGATAGATCTAATGCATAAAAACTGGGTAGTAGAAAAGGTAGGATCAAGTGTTACTTGCATGCAATGTTGATGAAGATGATTCGCACTCAAAACTCGTGATAGATCAACTCGTCACACTCCGGTCAATCTATCGTAAGCAAACAATAGCAACCACACAATAAGTACTCATCTAATGCACAAGTAAAACTCAAACGAGAGAACGAACCAGATAGTTCAACTTAAGAACTCCGGTTGCAAAGAAAGAACGAACCGAACAAATAAACGGAAAACAAACGGCGGAAGAAAACAACTCGGTTCTAGCAAGTTGAAACTAGGTCAAAATTTTACAGTAGCAAAAACTTGTTCAAGTTGATTAGACGGAACGGCGGTTTCGAGACGAAACTCCAGGCGCTTGAATCACCTGATTCTGATAAACGGGCGAGAAGATAAACTAGAACGAAGATCGGATCTGAGATCGCGATCGCGGAATAATTCCGACGAGAAGAAAAAGAAGAACAGTTAAACGAATAGGCGTCGTTAACCGGGAATAATCGGTGATCACGTTCATTGAGACGAACGGTCCGAAAGAAGAACGAAAACTAATCTAGGGTTTCAGAAAAAGAGATCGAAACGAAAAACCGATCTAGAACACCGGAACGGTTTAGCGAAAAAACGGAAAGAAAATGAATCGGTAGAGAAGAAAAGAATCGGAACAGTTTATAAGAAAAACCGAACCGAGGGAAAGAAGAGACGCGGTGCGGTACCTCTGGCGAACGGCGGCGACGGCAGCGTTGGGCGGCGGCAGCGGTGCACAAGGCGGCGGCGGTGACGTGGGTGAGGGGCGGAGGCGGTGTAGGCAAGGAGCGGCGGCGGCGGGTGATGCAGGGCGCGGCGCGGGTGAGTGGCGCAGGGTAAGGCGCGGCTTGGGTGGTGGAGAGAGGGGTTTTGATTTGA
>NC_041382.1:283751105-283797596 GCF_002162155.2 Triticum dicoccoides
TATATATATATATATATATATATATATATATATATATATATATATATATATATATATATATATATATTAACAGATTTCGCGCGCAGAAAAACTCAGAAAAGAAAATCTAAACGGGCTCCAAAAAAAATCTAAAGTAAATTTTCCCTGACTCCTAAAAATGAGTCGAACAAAATGAACTTTTCTCCGGACCTAAAAAGCAATTTTTGAAAACACGCATTTTTCCCTATCCGAATAAAATGCAAATAAACACCGGAAAACAAAATTGATTTATCCATTAGATCTTCAGTTTTTTCCTAACTTTGGGAAAGTCATATTATTTCCTCTCTTATATTTTTGATAAGTGAAAAATTATTGAAGATGAAATAAATAAATCAAATGATCCTCTTTTCAAATTCGAGAAAACTCTCAAATATGAAAATAACGAAATCTACAACTCTCTCCGAGGGTCCTTGAGTTGCGTGAAATTTCTAGGATCGACCAAAATGCAAGAAAATAAGATATGCATGATGATCTCATATATAACATTCCAAATTGAAAATAAATTCAAAAGAGCTTTGAATTTAATTCTTTGAAACTCCCAACTCATATTTCATATAATTTGAAGAAGTCATTTTATCTTCTCTCGTGAAAATCATTGAGTCGCATAAAGTTCCAGAATTGGAATATTTCCAAATGAAATTCAATTATTTTTCAAACACCCTTTTCATTTTTAAATGGAAGAAGTCATGTTATCTTCGCTCAAGGGTTTTGTGTTTGAAAAGCATTTGAATTCATGGAGATCAGAAAGCAAATGTGAAAGTTTGGGAAAGTCCTTTTATTCCCTCTCATTTAACTTTCAAAAGTTTCGAATTCACTCACTTTCAGACAATCAATCCAACAATCAATCAAATCTATCTATTTATTATAACATTCCAAAATTTAGAATTTTTGGATGTTACAAAAATAAAAGATAGGCCCTTCGCAGAGGGAAGCAGAGGTTGTCATGTGCTTTTATGGTTGGATGCACAAAATCTTAATGCAAAAGAATGTCACTTTATATTGCACTTCTGATAGGAAACTTTATTATGCAATCCGTCGCTTTTATTTCTTCCATATCACAAGCTCGTATAAAGCTTATTTTCTCCACACTAATAGATCATACATATTTAGAGAGCAATTTTTATTGCTTGCAACAATGGCAACTTACTTGAAGGATCTTACTCAATCCATAGGTAGATATGGTGGACTCTCATGGCAAAACTGGGTTTAAGGATATTTGGAAGCACAAGTAGTATCCCTACTTGGTGCAAAGAATTTGGCTAGCATGAGGGGGAAAGGCAAGCTCAACATGTTGGATGATCCATGAAAATATAATTTATTTCGGATATAAGAAAACATAACCCATTACATTGTCTTCCTTGTCCAACATCAACTTTTTAGCATGTCATATTTTAATGAGTGCTCACAATCATAAAAGATGTCCAAGATAGTACATTTATATGTCAAAACCTCTCTTTCTTTATTACTTTCTATTAATTGCAACGATGACCAAAACTATGTTTGTCAACTCTCAACAACTTTTATTCATCATACTATTTATATGTGAAGTCATTACTCTCCATAAGATCAATATGATCTCTTTATTTCTTTTTATTCTTTCTTTTTTATTTTATTACCTCAAGATAATAGCAAGATAACCAAGCCCTCGACTCAAGACTAATCTTTATTATATATAGCTCACGGACTCGATTACATTGATAAGGATCAACACAAAAACTCAAAGCTAGATCATACTAAACTTTATTCTACTAGATCAAGATATAACCAAAAGGATGAAACTAGGAAAAACGGTAAAGATAGAAGTGTGATAGTGATACGATGCCGGTGCACCTCCCCCAAGCTTGGCAATTGCCAAGGGGAGTGCCATACCCATGTGTTTATGTCTCTTTCTTCGGAGGTAGTGATGTGATATTTTTGGCCATGATGCCCCTCAGGATATGGTTCTCTTCCTCGATCTTATTAACTTGCTGCTTAAGATCCATTGTTTCCTTCCGGAGTTTTCCTGCGACGGCTAAAGATTCTTTCACCCATGGATGTTGCATAGCTGCGGGAGAACAAGTAACACTTTTTTCATATTTTCATAAGAAAGAAATCTAGCATTGGGAGGGATGGCCGAATTTGGAATAACTGAGCTCTGGAGTTCCTCCATCATAAATCTGGCTTGGAGATGAGAGGTAACTTCATGATCTTCCTCCATGGCATCTATACTTTTCAAGTCGGCCTCCATCTATTCCTCAGTTGATGGCCCAAAGTGATCGGCATCACCGTTTGCTTTTGGCCACGGTGTCGGGTGAGATACCCGGCTCTCCTCGACTGACTCTTGAGAAGACATCTTGATCTAATCTGCGGCAGAAACAATTCAAAACAAAAACAGAGGATTTTGTCATGGTACGGTGGTCAAAACCTTCGGGAGATTATATAATGAATTTTTACCGACCAAAAGAAATATCGTGCAAGAAAACGGAGTCCGGAGGGCACACGAGGTGCCCACGAGGCAGGGGGCGCGCCCACCACCCTCGTGGATGCCTCGTGTCCCTTTCGGACTACTTCTTATGTTTCCTACTCTTTTAAACATTCCAAAACGAAGAAAAAATGCTATTAGAACTGTTTTGGAGTTGGTTTACTTACCGTACCACATACCTATTCCTTTTCAGAGTCTAAAATGTTCTGGAAAGTGTCCCTTATGTACTCCTCCAGGGTTACGGCGTTAATAACATTGGTTTCAACATTTATGGGATTACCTGAGATATAATGTTTGATTCTTTGACCGTTCACCACCTTCGGATTTGTGCCTTCGAAGTTGTTGATTGTTATGGCACCGGAACATAGACCTCCTCAATAACGTAAGGACCTTCCCATTTAGAGAGGAGTTTTCCTACAAAAAATCTTAAACTAGAATTGTATAACAAAACATAATCACCTACATTAAACTCGCGCTTTTGTATCCTTTTTTCATGCCATCTTTTAACTTTTTCTTTAAACAGTTTGGCATTCTCATAGGCATGGGTTCTCCACTCATCAAGTGAGCTAATGTCAAATAGTCTCTTCTCACCATCAAGTTTGAAATCATAATTGAGCTCTTTAATGGCCCAATATGCCTTATGTTCTAGTTCGAGAGGTAAGTGACATGCTTTTCCATAAACTATTTTATATGGAGACATACCCATAGGATTTTTTATATGCAGTTCTATAGGCCCATAATGCATCATCAAGTTTCTTGGACCAATTCTTTCTAGATCTATTAACAATCTTTTGCAAAATTAATTTAATCTCTCGATTACTCAGTTCTATTTTACCACTAGACTGTGGGTGGTATGGAGATGCAATTCTATGATCAACATTATACTTAGCAAGCATTTTACGAAAAGCACCATGAATAAAATGTGAACCACCATCAGTCATTAAGTATCTAGGGACTCCAAACCTTGGAAAAATAACTTCTTTAAGCATCTTAATAGAGGTGTTATGATCAACACTACTAGTTGGAATAGCTTCTACCCACTTAGTAACGTAATCAACAACAACTAAAATATGTGTATACCCATTAGAGGAAGGAACGGTCCCATATAATCAAAGCCCCAAACATAAAATGGTTCAATAACAAGTGAATAGTCCATAGGCATTTCTTGACGTCTACGAATATTACCAATTCTTTGACATTCATCACAAGACAAGACAAACTTACGGGCATCTTTGAAAAGAGTAGGCCAATAAAAACCGGATTGCAATACCTTATGTGCAATTCTATCTCCAGCGTGGTGTCCCCCATAAGCCTCGAAGTGTGCTACCTCTTGAGCACTATGTTGGTTTTCCCTTGAAGAGGAAAGGGTGGTGCAGTAAAGCAGTGTAAGTATTTCCCTCAGTTTTTGAGAACCAAGGTATCGATCCAGTGGGAGACCATGCGCGAGTCACCTCGTACCTACACACACAAATAAGAACCTCACAACCAACGCGATAAAGGGGTTGTCAATCCCTTCACCGTCACTTGCAAGAGTGAGATCTGATAGAGATGATAATAAGATAAATATTTTTGGTATTTTTATGATATAGATTGAAAGTAAAAGATAGCAAAATAAAGTAGATTGGAAATTTGTATGATGGAAAATAGACCCGGGGGCCATAGGTTTCACTACTGGCTTCTCTCAAGATAGCATAAGTATTATGGTGGGTGAACAAATTACTGTCGAGCAATTGATAGAAAAGCGAATAATTATGAGAATATTTAGGCATGATCATGTATATAGGCATCACGTCCGAGACAAGTAGACCAAAATGATTCTGCAACTACTACTATTACTCCACACATCGACCGCTATCCAGCATGCATCTAGAGTATTAAGTTCATAAGAACAGAGTAACGCCTTAAGCAAGATGACATGATGTAGAGGGATAACTCATGCAATATGATGTAAAGCCCATCTTTTTATCCTCGATGGCAACAATACAATATGTGTCATTTCCCTTTCTGTCACTGGGATCGAGCACCACAATATTGAACCCAAATCTAAGCACTTCTCCCATTCCAAGAAAGATCAATCTAGTAGGCCAAACCAAACTGATAATTTGAAGAGACTTGCAAAGATAAACCAATCATACATAAAATAATTCAAATAAGATTCAAATATTCTTCATAGATAATCTGGATCATAAACCCACAATTCATCAGATCTTGACAAACACACCGCAAAAAGAAGAGTTACATCGAATAGATCTCCAAGAGAATCGAGGAGAACTTTGTATTGAGATCCACAGAGAGGGAAGAATCCATCTAGCTACTAGCTATGGACCCGAAGGTCTGAAGTAAACTACTCACACATCATCGGAGGGGCCATGGAGTTGATGTAGAGGCCCTCCGTGATCGATGCCCCCTCCGGCGGAGCTCCAGAAAAGGCCCCAAGATGGGATCTCTTGGGTACAGAAGGTTGCGGTGGTGGAATTAGGTTTTTGTGGTGCTCCTGGATGTTTGCGGGGTATATGGATATATATATAGGAGGAAGAAGTAGGTCGGTGGAGCAACGAGGGGCCCACGAGGGTGGAGGGCGTGCCCAGGGGGTGTGCGCCCCCGTGCCTCGTGGCCTCTTGATTGTTTATTGACGTCCACTCCAAGTCCCCTGGATCACGTTTCTTCCAAAAATAACGCTCCCGAAGGTTTCATTCTGTTTGGACTCCATTTGATATTCCTTTTCAGCAAAACTCTAAAATAGGCAAAAAAAATAGTAATTTGGGCTGGGCCTCTGGTTAATAGGTTAGTCCCAAAAATAATATAAAAGTGTAAAAATAAGCCCATTAACATCCAAAATATATAATATAATAGCATGGAACAATCAAAAATTATAGATACGTTGGAGACGTATCAAGCATCCCCAAGCTTAATTCTTGCTCGTCCTCGAGTAGGTAAATGATAAAAATAGAATTTTTGATGTGGAATGCTTCCTAACATATTTCTCAATGTAATTTTTCTTTATTGTGGCATGAATGTTCAGATCCGAAAGATTCAAGAAAAGTTTAATATTGACATAGAAATAATAATACTTCAAGCATACTAACTAAGCAATCATGTATTCTCAAAATAACTTGGCCAAAGAAAGTTATCCCTACAAAATCATATAGTCTGGCTATGCTCTATCTTTATCACACAAAATATTAAATCATGCACAACCCCGATGACAAGCCAAGCAATTTTTTCATACTTTTGATGTTCTCAAACTTTTTCAATATTCACGCAATATATGAGCATGAGCCATGGATATAGCACTATGATGGAATAGAATGGTGGTTGTGGAGAAGACAAAAAAGGAGAAGATAGTCTCACATCAACTAGGCGTATCAACGGGCTATGGAGATGCCCATTAATAGATATCAATGTGAGTGAGTAGGGATTGCCATGCAACGGATGCACTAGAGCTATAAGTGTATGAAAGCTCAACAAAAGAAACTAAGTGGGTGTGCATCCAACTTGCTTGCTCATGAAGACCTAGGGCATATATCTCGGAATTGCTTTGGAAATGCCATAATAGGTAGGTATGGTGGCTGTTTTGAGGAAGTTATGGTGGGTTTATGGTACCAGTGAAAGTTGTGCGGTACTAGAGAGGCTAGAAATCATGGAAGGGTGAGGGTGCGTATAATCCATCGACTCAACATTAGTCATAAAGAACTCACATACTTATTGCAAAAATCTATTAGTTATCGAAACAAAGTACTACGCGCATGCTCCTAGGGGGATAGATAGGTAGGAAAAGACCATCGCTCATCCCCGACCGCCACTCATAAGGAAGGCAATCAATAAATAAACCATGCTCCGACTTCATCACATAACGGTTCACCATACGTGCATGCTACGGGAATCACAAACTTAAACACAAGTATTTCTCAAATTCACAAGTACTCAACTCGCATGACTCTAATATCACCATCTCCATATCTCAAAACAATCATCAAGTATCAAACTTCTCTTAGTATTCAATGCACTTATATGAAAGTTTTTATTACGCCTAAAAGAAAATTGCCATGTTGTTCTAAAGGACTCTCAAAATAATATAAGTGAAGCATGAGAGATCAATTATTTCTATAAAATAGAACCACCACTGTGCTCTAAAAGATATAAGTGAAGCACTAGAGCAAAACCTATATAGCTCAAAAGATATAAGTGAAGCACATAGATTATTCTAATAAATTCCAATTCATGTGTGTCTCTCTCAAAAGGTGTGTACAGAAATAATGATTGTGGTAAACTAAAAAACAAAGGCTCAAATCATACAAGACGCTCCAAGCAAAACACATATCATGTGGTGAATAAAAATATAGCTCCAAGTAAAGTTACCGATGAACGAAGACAAAAGAGGGGATGCCTTCCGGGGCATCCCCAAGCTTACGATTTTTGGTGTCCTTGTATTTTACCTTGGGGCTACATGGGCATACCCAAGCTTAGGCTCTTGCCACTCCTTGTTCCATAATCCATCAAATCTTTACCCAAAACATGAAAACTTCACAACACAAAACTTAACAAGAGAATCTCGTGAGCTCCATTAGCGAAAGAAAACAAAAAAAACCACTTCAAGGTACTGTAATGAACTCTTTATTTATTTATATTGGTGTTAAACCTACTGTATTACAACATATCTATGCTTTATAAACTCTTTTACTAGTCATAGATTCATTAAAATAAGCAAACAACGCACGAAAAACAGAATCTGTCAAAAACAGAATAGTCTGTAGTAATCTGTAACTAACGCAAACTTATGGAACCCCAAAAATTCTAAAATAAATTTCTGGACGTGAGGAATTTATCTATTGATCATCTTCAAAAAGAATTAACTAAATATCACTCTCCAATAAAAAATGGCAGCAATTCTCGTGAGCGCTAAAGTTTCTGTTTTTTACAACAGGATCAAAAAGACTTTCCCCAAGTCTTCCCAATGGTTCTACTTGGCACAAACACTAATTAAACACAAAAAACACAACCAAAACAGAGGCTAGATAAATTATTTATTACTAAACAGGAACAAAAAGCAAGGAATCAAAATAAAATTGGGTTGCCTCCCAACAAGCGCTATCGTTTAACGCCCCTAGCTAGGCATAAAAGCGAAGATAGATCTAGGTATTGTCATCTTTGGTATGCAATTCTTCAATAAGACACCTATAACTCCTAAGAGTTTCTTTCTTTTTATTAACTTTCAAACTCCTAATCACGAAATCGAGAAAATCATTTGTAGCAAAAGGTTCCTTAAGGATAGTGACACAGTTGGGGTGAACACTTACGGATTTGAGGTCCGCATTTCCCTTACTAGAAGTTTCACCCTTATTTTTAGGAACATACATCCATTTGGAAATCTTAGCATTAGAAGGAGTATTTTTTACAGAAGAAAAGGCAGACCCTAGGTTGGTAATAATATACTTAATTTTATCAATTCTGGTGGGATCTTGATCTATCTTTTCATTAACCATAGGTTCCTTTTCTTTAAAAAAATTAAGAGCAACTCCTACCTTAGATCTGTATTGGGTAATTTGGTTATGGATCTTTCTATCCAAATTTTCAATCAACTCTACGGTGGCAACTTTATTTTCAATAATTTCAAGCCGTTGCATCACATGTTCCAAAGTTAAAATAGTTCCATTAACCAAAAGAGGTGGTGGGCCAAACAAATCTATCATAGCATTATAAGAATCAAAAGTATGGATGCCCAAGAAAATTCCTCCGGTAATGGTATCAAGAATATATCTATTCCAGGGAGTGATGCCTACATAAAATTTTTGTAGAAGAACGGAAGTAGATTGCTTCCTAGTAGATCTATTTTGCGCATTGCAAATTCTGTACCAAGCATCTTTTAGATTTTCTCCCTCCCTTTGTTTAAAATTAAGAACTTCATTCTCGGGAGACAAAGGAGTAGATAAAGGACTAGCCATAACGACGAAGCAAGCGCAAAAGAGGCGAACGGAAAAACAGAGCGAATAAAACGACAAGGGTGAAGTGGCGGAGAGGAAAACGAGAGGCAAATGGAAAATAATGTAATGCGAAGGATAAGAGTTGTGATGGGTACTTGGTACGTCTTGACTTGGTGTAGATCTTCCCGGCAATGGCGCCAGAAATGGCTAGTTGTCGGGCGATCAAATCTTGACTTGACTTTGCGTAAGCCTCCCCGGCAGCGGCGCCAGAAATCCTTCTTTCTACCTCTTGAGCACTGCGTTGGTTTTCCCTTGAAGAGGAAAGGGTGGTGCAGTAAAGCAGCGTAACTATTTCCCTCAATTTTTGAGAACCAAGGTATCAATCCAGTAGGAGACCACACGCGAGTCACCTCGTACCTACACACACAAATAAGAACCTCGCAACCAACGCGATAAAGGGGTTGTCAATCCCTTCACGACCACTTGCAAGAGTGAGATCTGATAGAGATGATAATAAGATAAATATTTTTGGTATTTTTATGATATAGATTGCTAGTAAAAGATAGCAAAGTAAAGTAGATTGGAAACTTGTATGATGGAAAATAGACCCAGGGGCCATAGGTTTCACTAGTGGCTTCTCTCAAGATAGCATAAGTATTACAGTGGGTGAACAAATTACTGTCAAGCAATTGATAGAAAAGCGAATAATTATGAGAATATCTAGGCATGATCATGTATATAGGCATCACATTCGAGACAAGTAGACCGAAACGATTCTGCATCTACTACTATTACTCCACACATCGACCGCTATCCAGCATGCATCTAGAGTATTAAGTTCATAAGAACAGAGTAACGCCTTAAGCAAGATGACATGATGTAGAGGGATAAACTCATGTAATATGATGTAAACCCCATATTTTTATCCTCAATGGAAACAATACAATACGTGTCGTTTCCCTTTCTGGCACTAGGATCGAGCACCGCAAGATTGAACCCAAAGCTAAGCACTTCTCCCATTGGAAGAAAGATCAATCTAGTAGGCCAAACCAAACTGATAATTCAAAGAGACTTGCAAAGATAAACCAATCATCCATAAAAGAATTCAGAGAAGATTCAAATATTGTTCATAGACAATCTGGATCATAAACCGACAATTCATCGGATCTCGACAAACACACCGCAAAAAGAAGAGTTACATCAAATAGATCTCCAAGAGAATCGAGGAGAACTTTGTATTGAGATCCAAAGAGAGAGAAGAAGCCATCTAGATACTAGCTATGGACCCAAAGGTCTGAAGTAAACTACTCACACATGATTGGAGGGGCCATGGAGTTGATGTAGAGGCCCTCCGTGATCGATGCCCCCTCCGGCGGAGCTCCGGAAAAGGCCCCAAGATGGGATCTCTTGGTTATAGAAGGTTGCGGCGGTGGAATTAGGTTTTCGTGGTGCTCCTAGATGTTTGCGGGGTATATGGATATATATAGGAGGAAGAAGTAGGTTGGTGGAGCAACGAGGGGCCCACGAGGGTGGAGGGCATGCCCAGGGGGTGGGCGCGCCCCCTGCCTCGTGGCCTCCTTGATTGTTTCTTGACGTCCACTCCAAGTCTCCTGGATCACATTTGTTCCAAAAATAACGCTCACGAAGGTTTCATTCCATTTGGACTCCGTTTGATATTCCTTTTCGGCGAAACTCTAAAATAGGCAAAAAAACAGTAATTTGGGCTGGGCGTCCGGTTAATAGGTTAGTCCCAAAAATAATATGAAATTGTAAAAATAAGCCCATTAACATCCAAAATAGATAATATAATAGCATGGAACAATCAAAATTTATAGATACGTTGGAGACGTATCAGAGTGACACTTGCATAGGATCTGTTCATGTTCATGCTCAGGTACACAACGTCTAATAACACCATCTACTCCTTCTTTATAAAGGTTTGGGTCATCCCACAAGTAATGTCTCAAATTATAGACAAACTTTTTATTTTGCTGGTATGTGAAACTAGGTGGTATAAATTTAGCAACAATGTAATTAGGATAATCAGCATACCATGGAGCAGTACGAGAAGCATTTATGATAGCTAATTGTTCATCAGGAAAACTATCATCAATAGGGAGTGGGTCATCAAGAACATTTTCTAACCTAGGCAAGTTGTCTGCAACGGGGTTCTCAGCTCCCTTCCTATCAATAATATGCAAATCAAATTCTTGTAGCAAGAGAACCCATCTAATAAGTCTAGGTTTAGCATCTTTCTTTTCCAGAAGGTATTTAATAGCAGCATGATCAGTGTGAACAGTTACTTTAGAATCAACAATATAAGGTCTGAACTTATCACAAGCAAATACAACTGCTAAAATATCTTTTTCAGTAGTAGCATAATTTCTCTGGGCAATGTCTAGAGTTTTACTAGCATATTGGATAACATTTAATTTCTTATCAACTCTTTGTCCTAGAACAACACCTACAACATAATCACTAGCATCACAGATAATTTCAAAGGGTAAATTCCAATCAGGTGGCTGAACATTAGGTGCAGAGATCAATGCTTTCTTAAGTATTTCAAATGCTACCTTTAATGTCCTTAGGACACGACATCTTTTCAATAGCATCTCTATTGGCAAGCTTAATAGTAACATCAATATCTTCTATCTCAGCAGGTGCAATATCATGCATCATTTCTTTATATAAAGTATAAGGTATTGCACTGACACTAGCACCCGTATCACATACCATGATAACAGTGATCTCCTATTTTAACAGAAACAACAGGCATGCCAACAACAGGTCTATGTTTATTTTTAGTATCGAGTCTAGCAATTCTAGCAGCTTCGTCACAGAAGTAAATAACATGCCCATCAATATTACCGACCAAGAGATCCTTAACAATAGCAATACTAGGTTCAACTTTAATTTGCTCAGAGGGTGTAGGTGTTCTAGTATTACTCTTACAAACCACAGTTGAAGCTTTAGCATGATCCTTAAATCTAACAGGGAAAGGTGGTTTCTCAATATAAGCGGTAGGAACAATAGGATCAACATTATAAGTGATAATCTTTTCTTCAACTTTAATAGGTTCAACTACTTTTACTTCAATGGGAGGATGATATTTAAACCACTTCTCCTTAGGGAGATCAACATGAGTAGCAAATGATTCACAGAAAGAAGCTACTATCTCAGAGTCAAGTCCATATTTAGTGCTAAATTCACGAAAAGCATCGGTATCCATAAAAAATTTAACAAAATCAAACTTAGGTGTTATACCTGACTCCTTTCCTTCGTCGAGTTCCCAATCTTCAGAGTTGCGTTTAATTCTTTCCAATAAATCCCATCTGAATTCAGTAGTCTTCATCATAAAAGAACCAGTACAAGAAGTTTCGAGCATGGAGCGATTACTGAGAGAAAGCCGAGCATAAAAATTTTGAATAAAAATTTCTCTTGAGAGCTCATGATTGGGGCATGAATATAACATTTACTTAAGCCTCCCCCAAGCTTGAGCGATACTTTCTCCTTCACGAGGCCAAAAATTATATATATAATTACGATCATGATGAACCAGATGCATAGGATAAAACTTCTGATGAAATTCCAATTTCAATCGGTTGTAGTCCCATGATCCAATATCATCACATAGCGTAAACCATGTCAATGCCTTTACCTTCAAAGATAAAGGGAAGACCTTCTTCTTTATAACATCCTCGGGAATACCTGCAAGCTTAAATAATCCACAAACTTCATCCACATAGATTAGGTGCATATCGGAATGTAATGTTCCATCTCCTGTAAAAGGATTAGCTAGCAGTTTCTCTATCATACCCGAAGGAATTTCAAAGTAAACATTTTCAGTAGGTTGAGGAGAAACTATTTGCTCTACTGGTCGGGGTGAAGATACCCCGAACAAGCCCCTCAAAGGATTATTTTCCATAGTAACAAGTGACAGTAAATTTCAGCACACTATATAATTTTTTCCTTACCAAATTCCACCTACCAAACGTGCTTCACTCCCCGGCAACGGTGCCAGAAAAGAGTCTTGATGACACACAAGTATAGGGGATCTATCGCAGTCCTTTCAATAAGTAAGAGTGTCGAACCCAACGAGGAGCAGAAGGAAATGACAAGCAGTTTTTAGTAAGGTATTCTCTGCAAGCACTGAAATTATCGGTAACAGATAGTTTTGTGATAAGGTAATTCATAACGGGTAACAAGTAACAAAAGTAAACAAGGTGCAGCAAGGTGTCCCAATCCTTTTTGTAGCAAAGGACAAGCCTGGACAAACTCTTATATCAAGGAAAGCGCTCCCGAGGACACATGGGAATTATCGTCAAGCTAGTTTTCATCATGCTCATATGATTCACGTTCGTTACTTTGATAATTTGATATGTGTGTGGACCGGTGCTTGGGTACTGCCCTTCCTTGGACAAGCATCCCACTTATGATTAACCCCCCTCGCAAGCATCCGCAACTACGAAATAAGAATTAAGGTAAACCTATCCATAGCATCAAACATATGGATCCAAATCAGCCCCTTACGAAGCAACACATAAACTAGGGTTTAAGCTTCTGTCACTCTAGCAACCCATCATCTACTTATTACTTCCCAATGCCTTCCCCTAGGCCCAAACAATGGTGAAGTGTCATGTAGTCGACGTTCACATAACACCACTAGAGGAAAGACAACATACATCTCATCAAAATATCGGACGAATACCAAATTCACATGACTACTTATAACAAGACTCCCATGTCCTCAGGAACAAACGTAACTACTCGCAAATCATATTCATGTTCTTAATCAGAGGGGTATTAATGTGCATAAAGGATTTGAACATATAATCTTCCACCGAATAAACCAACTAGCATCAACTACAAGGAGTAATCAACACTACTAGCAACCCACATGTACCAATCTGAGGTTTTGAGACAAAGATCGGATACAAGAGATGAACTAGGGTTTGAGAGGAGATGGTGCTGGTGAAGATGTTGATGGAGATTGACCCCCTCCCAATGAGAGGATCGATGGTGATGACGATGGTGACGATTTCCCCCTCCTGGAGGGATGTTTCCCCGACAGAACAGCTCCACCAGAGCCCTCGATTGGTTCCGCCAAGGTTCCACCTCGAGACGGCGGCGCTTTGTCCCGAAAGCTTCCTTCTAATTTTTTTCCAGTGCAAAAGACACCTTATACCAGGAGATGGGCATCGGGAGGCTTCCAGGTGGCCCACGAGGCAGGGGGCGCGCCCTCCACCCTCGTGGACAGTGGGTGCCCCCCCCCCCCTCTGGTGCTTTCTTCGCCCAATATTTTTAATATATTCCAAAACTGACTTTCATGGAGTTTCAGGGCTTTTGGATTTGTGGAGAATAGGTCTCCAATATTTGCTCCTTTTCCAGCCTAGAATTCTAGCTACCGGCATTCTCCCTCTTCATGTAAACCTTGTAAAATAAGAGAGAAAATGCATAAGTATTGTGACATAATGTGTAATAACAGCCCATAATGCAATAAATATTGATATAAAAGCATGATGCAAAATGGATGTATCACTCACCAGCTGGCCACATGGGTGGAGAGCGCGCCCAGCCCCCTGGGGCACGCCCCTGACCTTGTGGGCCCCACATGGCCCCCATTCACTTATTCCAGCACCCATCCACTCCTTCTTCCTCCAGAAAAAATCACTCCATAGCTCAAACTCGTGTTGTTGATCATCTTGCTACCATTTTCGATCTCCTTGCTCAGAGCTCCATTCACAAAACTGCTTTGGGGGATTGTTCTTCAGTATGTGACTCCTCCAATGGTGCAATTAGTTTTTGTTCTAGTGCTTTATTTATTGCAAATTTTTGCTGCTTTGGTGACCCTATTCTTGAGCTTGCATGTCAAATTTATATTGTCCAAAGTAGTTTTGATGCATGATATAGCTCCTAGGCACTTGTAGGAGTAGTTGCTATCAATTTTGTTGAGTTTGGTTCAGTTTTATTTTGAGTCACTAAAAAATTCAGAAATTTTTCAGAGGAAGAAAAATGTACAGGAAAATGTACCAAGGTGGTTCTTCAAGGAAACAAGGACCATGGCCTGCGATTCGTGAGCAGGACCTTGAACCACCAAGGGAGGCTAAAGTGAAGCCGTGTGAATGGCCGTCGGATGAATTTATGGATCGTGCAGGTTTCAAGGATGAATTCTATGCGTACGTACAAAATGCCGCCTCGAGGACTTCTTATCGGACCAATGCTTACAGTATTATTATCTCACCGATTCCTTCGTGCGGAGGTTTGAGTTTTCATCCAAGCGCAATACTCATGCTGTCCTGTTTGATCTTTACGATGAATCTTATACCATGGACCTAGAAGACTTTTGTAATGCATGTAAAATTCCGCAATGGGGTAGTCTTAGTGAGCCTCACAAATCTGAATATAATGATTTCCTTGCTAGTATCACTATTGGAGAAACTAGAAATATCACACAAGCAACCATAGGGAGCATTCACTTTCCTACCATACATTATTTTGCTCTCTTTATCAGTAGGCATATTAATGGTAAACATGAGCTTTGCCATGTTTGCGTCCCAGATCTTAGTGTCCTCGAGTGTGCGGTGTTATGTGATAAACGATATAATCTGGGAGCCATTATTGCTAGGAGGTTACACCTTAATTCTAAAGATGGAGATTTATTTGGTGGGATTTATGCAACTCGTTTAGCTAACTATTTTAATGTACCTATTAGAAGTTATGATATTGAGTTGCCACCTGCTTTTTTGGATTATGAGGCTATGGTACGCCACCATTTTCTTAAGAGGAATGAACAGATCCTCCAGTACAGACTAATCTTTGATAGACGGTGTGTTGTCCTTGTTACTCTTCCTGCTCCTGCTTTGTTTAACTTTCAGGTAAAGGGATGATATTTTATAACTAGGGAGGAGGCAGACGAGTATGAGAGAACAGCGGAGGCTACTCGCCTCCATGCTGCAGCCCTTCAGGAAGTAGCAGAAGTGTCTCAGTACAGATCCAACTACAACTTTGGATATCCACCAGGTCCGTGGGCATAGACCAACTTAGGACAAAAGCCTAAGCTTGGGGGAGTACGTATTTCTCACCGACATTATATTCATGTTCACACACTCATTTCAGTTGTCGGTGCTCATACTTTTTCATAGTATTATCCATGTTAGTTTATTTATTTTCCCGTTTTCTTCTTGTGTGTTTGAAAAACCTTAGAAAAACAAAAAAATAGTTGTAGTTAGTTTACCTTCTATGCATGCTTAGTAGTAACATTAAAAGAACAAATATAAAGATTTCCTATTCTTCTTTTGCTTACTGGGAGCTTTCCCGTGTAAATAGTTTTTCTCGTTCTTGTTTCCCTTCCTTCAGAAAAACAAAAACTACAAAAATATTTCAGTGTGTTTCTTTGAAATTCTTTTCTTTTCTTTGGGGGTCGAGAGGAGAAGACCACGATGAAAATGTCGAGTTGCTCTCATATGCATCATTGTTGATCTAACAAAGAGCCCATATTACCTTGTCTTCTCCTTTGAATAAATGTTTGCAGATTACAGCTCAGTCCAATGCACGTGCACTATTATTATTATCCACACCGTTCGGTCATGCAAGTGAAAGGCAATAATGACGATATATGTGTAACGCCCTGAGACCGACGCGCCAGGTGTCTTCCAGTTATTCGCTGTCTTTGCCATGTCATTCGCTTGCGTGTTGCATCTTGGCATGTCATCATGTGCATTGCATCATCATGTTTTCAAAACCTGCATCCGTCCGGGTTCCCCCAGTGCCATTCGTTGTCCGTTCTGAGCCCAGTCACACTTGCACGTGCCCGCGGCATGTCTGAAATAGTATTTTATAAGTGGCCGAAAAATGTTCTCGGAATGGGTTGAAAGTTGACAAGCGGTGTTGTTGTAGTGTAGGTGGGCCGCCTGCCAAGTTTCATCGCATTCAGAGTTCGTTTGATGCCCCAACGTATAACTATAGCGGCAATGTAGTCGGTCAAACGTCGGACGTTTTCGGTCTCTGAAAACTGTTGCCAAGCCCCATCTCTCTCTCTTCTCTCCTCTCAGACTCGCCACAGCCCACCTAGTCCATCCACCTACCCTCTTCGCGTCTGGAGCCGTCCGATGCGATCGCACGGTCCGAAAAACCCTCTTTGCACAGTGCACCGACCCCTCACGTGCGCGTTCGAAAGTTGTCCCGAACCCGACCCGGGCAGTCGTCACCGTTGAGTCCGGATCATCCCCAAACATCTATGAAACATCTTCATTTTATTTATTGGACTCCCTAGCCTATTTTTTCCGACCATCCGATTTCGATCGGAGGCACGAAATAGCCCCTAACCAAAATCCAGTGCTATATATATAGACCAATCCCCTAGGCAGCAACCCTAAAATCTAGCCCGTTGTCCCATCGCACCGCCGCCAGTCTTCCACTCCTCTCCTTCCTCGGGATCCATCCTGATCCACCCAATCCCTCCATCGATCCAACCAGCCAACCACCCCCAAGGCCGCCCCTTCCTCGCATCGATCTGGAGCCCGACGCTCTCTCTGCGCCCGAGCTCCTCCCGATCCCCATCGATGCCTTCCCCTGCCCAAGCTCTTCAACTGTGAGCCTCCCGCTCGCTCGCGCCTGCAGCCGCCCGAGCCCCTGTCTAGGAGCTCCTCGGGCATCCGTGCCCCACCGTCCGGCCACCGGTTCGAGCTGCCGGCGACCAGGCCGTCCCACTCTCCTTCCTCCCCCTCTCTCTTTTATCCATCTCCCTGCTCTTTCTCATATCTCTCTCTCTGTTCACGAGCACAGGAGAAGTGGAGCGTCGCGCCACCGTCCTCGGTTGTTGCCGTTCGCCGTTGTTCTTCACTGGATACTGCATCCCCGGCCATGGGTCCGGTCCTCCTCTGCCCTCCCGTGAAGCCCTGATGCGCCAAGTTCCTCCTCTGGCCGGTCCTGCTGCGGCAAGTCCCGCCGGCCTCCCTGTTGCCGCACCTGCGTCGCCCTGTTGCCACGAGAGCAGACGCCGGTGAATCCCGTAGGTCGCCGCCTTGCCAAGTCCCGCGTCGCGCCGTTCGGCTCCGCTCCCGGCGGCCTCCACCTCGCCTGCCCGTTGAAGCTCCATCCGCCGCTGTTGCCCCCGTTTCACCAAGCGCCGCGCCCCTGCTTCGTCTTGCTGCGGGAGGAGCAGCGAGTCAGCGCCCGACCTCCCCAAGCGAGGACAGCGCCAAGTCCCGCTCGCCCGCGCCCGCGTTGACCGCTCCCCTCGTCCTCTGCCTCCACATGGACCGAGTGGCCTCCCCTGCTCGCGTGGGTTGCGGCCTCTCCAAGGCCTTAAGGCCCGAGGTGTTGAGCGCCTCATTCCTCTTCTGTGCAGCCCAGTTTATAGATGCGGCCCGTGAATGTTTTTTTCCAGTCTCTGCGAATTCAACATTATCCAGAAAACTGTAGTTCAGAAAAACCCCTCAGCTTCATGCATTAAATAACTAAATAACCATGCATCGGTTTAAAATGATCTAAATATGAAAAATGCTTAGAACTTTGTGTAGATCAATAATTTACAACTTTCATGAATGTTTGACTTGTTTAAAATGTTGTTTGGTTAAATTTGCTCCTATGCCATGTTAAAATGCTTTATTTCATAACTAAATAACCGTTGCTCCAAACTTAACAAACTTTATATGTAAATGGGGTAGAAAAATGCCTAGTTTAACATGGTGGCCTTACTTTGCATGTTTAACAACTCTAAAACATGGTTTAGGGCAGAACAGTACCAAACCTTAAAATATGCACATGAGGAGTTTCCGGAATTGTTGTTTGTTATTTCCGGCCTCATTTAAACTTGACTAGATAGTTAGTTTACTTATGCTTCACCCCTTTGCCATGGTTGACAACATTTAATTTTGTTGGGTACCTAAACAAGAGAGAACTAGATAAGTCATGTGGTGTTCCATCAATATGCAACTCGTTGCATATTGAGCTCCACTTAATTTGTAGGATTGCTTGTGCACTTTGCCATGCCATGCCCTCTTTAAACCGGACATGCATCATACTTGTTTGTGCATCATGCCATGTATATGTGGTGGTTGTTTACTATGTTGTGTGCTTCTTTCCGGTGTTGCTTCTTCGGGTTGGTTCCGATTACGTCGTGTTTGTGAGGACCCGTTCGACTACGTCTATTTGTCTTCTTCATGGACTCGTTCTTCTTCCTTGCGGGATTTTAGGCAAGATGACCATACCCTCGAAATCACTTCTATCTTTGCTTGCTAGTTGCTCGCTCTTTTGCTATGCCTATGCTGCGATACCTACCACTTGCTTATCATGCCTCCTATATTGTTGAACCAAGCCTCTAACCCACCTTGTCCTAGCAAACCGTTGTTTGGCTATGTTACCGCTTTGCTCAGCCCCTCTTATAGCGTTGTTAGTTGCAGGTGAAGATTGAAGTTTGTTCCTTGTTGGAACATGGAGATGTTGTTCCTTGTTGGAACATGTTTACTTGTTGGGATATCACAATATCTCTTATTTAATTAATGCATCTATATACTTGGTAAAGGGTGGAAGGCTCGGCCTTATGCCTGGTGTTTTGTTCCACTCTTGCCACCCTAGTTTCCGTCATATCGGTGTTATGTTCCCGAATTTTGCGTTCCTTACGCGGTTGGGTTATAATGGGAACCCCTTGACAGTTCGCCTTGAATAAAACTCCTCCAGCAATGCCCAACTTTGGTTTTACCATTCGCCACCTAGCCTTTTCTTTCCCTTGGGTTCTGTAGACTCAAGGGTCATCTTTATTTAACCCCCCCGGGGCCAGTGCTCCTCTGAGTGTTGGTCCGACCGAGTAGACTACGGGGCCACCTCGGGGCAACTTGAGGGTTGGTTTTACTCGTAGGATGTCTCATCTGAGTGTGCCCTGAGAACGAGATATGTGCAGCTCCTATCGGGATTTGCCGGCACATTCGGGCGGTGTTGCTGGACTTGTTTTACCATTGTCGAGGATGTCTTGTAACCTGGATGCCGAGCCTGATCGGATTGTCTTGGGAGAAGGAATATCCTTCGTTGACCGTGAGAGCTTGTGATGGGCTAAGTTGGGACACCCCTGCAGGGTTATGAACTTTCGAAAGTCGTGCCCGCGGTTATGGGCAAATGGGAATTTGTTAATGTCCGGTTGTAGAAAACCTGAAGTTGACCTTAATTAAAATACATCAACCGCGTGTGTTACCATGATGGTCTCTTCTAGGCGGGGTCTAGGAAGTGAACACGGTGTTGGAGTAATGCTTGACGTAGGTTGTTCTAGGATCACTTCTTGATCATAGTTTTATCGACCGTGCCCTGCCTTCTCTTCTCGCTCTCATTTGCGTATGTTAGCCACCAAACATGCTAGTCGCTTGCTGCAGCTCCACCTCATACCTTTTACCTTACCCATAAGCTTAAATAGTCTTGATCGCGAGGGTGCGAGATTGCTGAGTCCCCGTGACTCACAGATACTTCCAAAACCAGCTTGCAGGTGCCGTTGAACCGTGCAGATGACGCAACCAAGCTCAAGGAGGAGCTCGATGAAGACCTTGTCCTTTGTGTTGTTTCATTCCAGTTGATCAATAGTGGAGCCCAGTTGGGGTCGATTGGGGATCTGTGTAGCATTTGGGGTAGTCTTCTTTTATTTTGGCTCCGTAGTCGGGCCCTGATTGTATTTTGATGTAATGCTTTATTCATGTATTTGTGTGAAGTGGCGATTGTAAGCCAACTATGTATCTTTTCCCTTATTGTATTACATGGGTTGTTTGCGAAGATTACCTCACTTGCGACATTGCTTTCAATGCGGTTATGCCTCTAAGTCGTGCTTCGACACATGGGAGATATAGCCGCATCGAGGGCGTTACAATATGATGAAATGATTGAGATGAGGAAAAGCTGGTATGAACTCGACCTATCTTGTTTTTGTAAATATGATTAGTTCATCATTCTTGATTTAGCCTATTATGAATGAAACATGTTTGCAATGATAATTAGAGATTATAGTTAGTCATGCCATGCTTAGCTAGGAGTTTATAATGGTTTACCTTGCGTGCCAACATGGAAATTAAAATGGTTGTGATGTAGTATGATAGGATGGTATCCTCCTTTGAATGATTTGAGTGGCTTGACTTGGCACATGTTCACGCATGTACTTGAAACAAATCAACATAGCCTCTACGATATTTATGTTCATGGTGATTTATATCCTACTCATGCTTGCATTCAATGTTGGTTAATCTCAATGCATGTTTATGATTGTTGTCGCTCTCTAGTTGGTCGATTCGCAGTCACTTTCTAGCCTTCACTTGTACTAAGCGAGAATATTGCTTGTGCATCCACTTCCATAAACTCCAAAGTTGTTCCATATGAGTCCACCATACCTACCTATATACGGTATTTACCTGCCGTTCCAAGTAAATTTGCATGTGCCTGATGTCTACTACACAACCTTCTTCTTGTAGATGTTGTTGGGCCTCCAAGTGCATAAGTTTGTAGGACTGTAGCAAATTTCCCTCAAATGGATGACCTAAGGTTTATCAATCTATGGGAGGCGTAGGATGAAGATGGTCTCTCTCAAACAACCCTGCAACCAAATAACAAAGAGTCTCTTGTGTCCCCAACACACCCAATACAATGGTAAATTTTATAGGTGCACTAGTTCGGCGAAGAGATGGTGATACAAGTGCAATATGGATAGTAGATAAAGGTTTTTGTAATATGAAAATATAAAAACAGCAAGGTAACTAATGATAAAAGTGAGCACAAACGGTATTGCAATGTGTTGAAACAAGGCCTAGGGTTCATACTTTCACTAGTGCAAGTTCTCTCAACAATAATAACATAATTGGATCATATAACTATCCCTAAACCTACAACAAAGAGTCACTCCAAAGCCACTAATAGCAGAGGACAAATGAAGAGATTATTGTAGGGTACGAAACCACCTCAAGGTTATCCTTTCTGATCGATCTATTCAAGAGTCCGTAGTAAAATAACAAGAAGCTATTCTTTCCATTCAACCAATCATAGAGTTCATACTAGAATAACACCTTAAGACACAAGTCAACCAAAACCCTAATGTCACCTAGATACTCCAATGTCACCTCAAGTATTCGTGGGTATGATTGTACGATATGCATCACACAATCTCAGATTCATCTATTCAACCAACACAAAGAACTTCAAAGAGTGCCCCAAAGTTTCTACCGGAGAGTCAAGACGAAAACGTGTGCCAACCCCTATGCATAAGTTCACGGAACTCGCAAGTTGATCACCAAAACATACATCAAGTGGATCACGTGATATCCCATTGTCACCACAGATAAGCACATGCAAGACATACATCAAGTGTTCTCAAATCCTTAAAGACTCAATCCGAAAATATAACTTCAAAGGGAAAACTCAATTCATCACAAGAGAGTAGAGGGGGAGAAGCATCATAAGATCCAACTATAATAGCAAAGCTCGCAATACATCAAGATCGTACCACCTCAAGAACACGAGAGAGAGAGAGAGAGAGATCAAACATGGTACATACCCTCAGCCCCGAGGGAGAAATACTCCCTCCTTGTCATGGAGAGCACCGGGATGATGAAGATGGCCACCGAAGAGGGATTCCCCCCTCCGACAGGGTGCCGAAACGGGTCTAGATTGGTTTTCGGTGGCTACGGAGGCTTCTGGCGACGGAACTCCTGATATATTCTGCTCCCTGAAGTTTTTAGGGTATATGGATATATATAGGCGAAAGAAGTCGGTTAGGGGAGCCACGAGGGTGGGGGCGCACCCAAGGGTAGGGCGTGCCTCCCTTCCTCGTGGCTTCCTCAAAGCTTCCATGACGTCTACTCCAACTCTCCTGGATTGCTTCTGTTCCAAAAATAACTCTCTCGAAGGTTTCATTCCGTTTGGACTCCGTTTGATATTCCTTTTCTTCGAAACACTGAAATAGGCAATAAAACAGCAATTTGGGCTGGGCCTCCGATTAATAGGTTAGTCCCAAAAATAATATAAAAGTGTTTAGTAAAGCCCATAAACATCCAAAATAGATGATAATAGCATGAATACTTCATAAATTATAGATATGTTGGAGACGTATCAGCATCCCCAAGCTTAATTCATGCTCGTCCTCGAGTAGGTAAATGATAAAAGAAATAATTTATGAAGTGTGAATGCTAGCAGGTGCACAAGTTTGATCAATGATAATTTCAATCACCTTTTCTAGCATCATCATATGTCATAACAGTAGCTCATCTCATAAAACTTTTCATGATCAAGTAACAAACTATTCACATGTTAAAGTATAGATCATAAACTTTCTTGAAAACTAACAAACCGTGTTATTAGTCATCAAACAATTACAATTCATCTTATTTTCAGGAAGAGTCTATGTCAGAGCTTTGATTCAGCAAACTTCACATACTCAACTATAATTTATTCTTTCACAATTGCTAACACTCACGCAATATTTATGGGTTCAAAGTTTTAATCAGACACAGAGAAAGATAGGGGCTTATAGATTCGCCTCCCAACCTTTTACCTCAAGGGTAATGTCAACAATAATAGTTCATGATGCCTTACATCCAATTGGATATATATATATCAGGATCTTTCCAACACAATGTGCTTGCCAAAGGATAAAATGTAAAAAGGAAAGGTGAAGATCACCATGACTCTTGCACAAGGTATAAGACAAGAATAAAAGATAGGCCTTCGCAGAGGGAAGCAGAGATTGTCATGCGCTTTTATAGTTGGATGCACAAAATCTTAATGCGAACGAATGTCACTTTATATTGCCACTTGTGATAGGGACCTTTATTATGCAGTCCATCGCTTTTATTGCTTCCACATCACAAGATCGTATAAAGCTTATTTTCTCCACACTAATAGATCATACATATTTAGAGAGCAATTTTTATTGCATGCACCGATGACAACTTAACTCCGCCTATGGTGTCTCAACATAGCCGGTCCCAAGCCTGGGTAAAGGAGGAGGGTTGTGATAGGCTTGGCGAGCCAACGTAAAAACTCAGCCACTCTTATGGAGATGAAACCCAAAAGATTTTCGTTGGGGCGTAACCCTCTCAGCGACGCGCCACATCGGAACCCGGATGTGGTGGAAAATGGGCAAGGGCCGGGCCGTCACCCCCCAAGTGGCGCGCTGTATCTTGATCCGGATACGGTAGCAAGTGAGCGAGGATCGGGTCGTCGCATCCTTAGTGGCGCGCTACATCAGCGCCCGGATGTAGTGGAAAATGAGCAAGGGTCTTTGCATTTGACTCGACGAGTGCGAAGGGTAAGGAAGCTAGCCGAGCCTAGGAGGATTCGCTTAGGTAGCTGGAACGTAAGGTCTCTGACAGGGAAGCTTCGGGAGCTAGTTGATGCAGCAGTGAGGAGGGGTGTTGATATCCTTTGCGTCCAAGAAACCAAATGGAGAGGACAGAAGGCGAAGGAGGTGGAGGATACCGGCTTCAAGCTGTGGTACACGGGGATGGCTGCAAACATAAATGGCGTAGGCATCTTGATCAACAAGAGCCTCAAGTATGGAGTGGTAGACGTCAGGAGACGTGGGGACCGGATTATCCTGGTCAAGCTGGTAGCTGAGGACTTGGTTCTCAATGTTATCAGCGCATATGCCCCGCAAGTAGGCCACAATGAGAACACCAAGAGGGAGTTCTGGGAAGGCTTGGAAGACATGGTTAGGAGTGTACCGATTGGTGAGAAGCTCTTCATAGGAGGAGACCTCAATGGCCACGTGGGTACATCTAACACAGGTTTTGAAGGGGCGCATGGGGGCTTTGGCTATGGCATCAGGAATCAAGAAGGAGAAGATGTCTTAAGCTTTGCTCTATCCTACAACATGATTGTAGCTAACACCCTCTTTAGAAAGAGAGAATCACATCTGGTGACTTTTAGTAGTGGCCAACACTCTAGCCAGATTGATTTCATCCTCTCGAGAAGAGAAGATAGGCGTGCGTGCCTAGACTGTAAGGTGATACCTGGGGAGAGTGTTGTACCCCAGCATAGGCTGGTGGTTGCTGACTTCCGCTTTCGGATTCGTGTCCAGCGGGATAAGCGTGCCAAGGTCGCTAGAACGAAGTGGTGGAAGCTCAAGGGGGAGGTAGCTCAGGTGTTCAAGGAGAGGGTATTTAAGGAGGGCCCTTGGGAGGAAGGAGGGGATGCGGACAATGTGTGGATGAAGATGGCGACTTGCATTCGTAAGGTGGCCTTGGAGGAGTTTGGAGTGTCCAGGGGAAGGAGAAGCGAAGATAAGGATACTTGGTGGTGGAATGATGATGTCCAGAAGGCGCTTAAAGAGAAGAAAGATTGCTTCAGACGCCTATACCTGGATAGGAGTGCAGACAACATAGAGAAGTACAAGATGGCGAAGAAGGCCGCAAAGCGAGCTGTTGGTGAAGCAAGGGGTCGGTCATATGAGGACCTCTACCAACGGTTAGGCACGAAGGAAGGTGAAAGGGACATCTATAAGATGGCTAAGATCCGGGAGAGGAAGACGAGGGATATTGGCCAAGTCAAATGCATCAAGGACGGAGCAGGCCAACTCTTGGTGAAGGACGAAGAGATTAAGCATAGATGGCGGGAGTACTTCGACAAGCTGTTCAATGGGGAGAATGAGAGTTCTACCATTGAACTGAATGACTCCTTTGATGAGACCAGCATGCGTTTTGTGTGGCGCATCCAGGAGTCTGAGGTGAAGGAGGCTTTAAAAAGGATGAAAGGAGGCAAGGCGATGGGCCCTGATTGTATCCCCATTGAGGTGTGGAAAGGTCTCGGGGACATAGCGATAGTATGGCTAACCAAGCTTTTCAACCTCATTTTTCGGGCAAACAAGATGCCAGAAGAATGGAGACGGAGTATATTAGTACCAATCTTCAAGAACAAGGGGGATGTTCAGAGTTGTACTAATTACCGTGGAATTAAGCTGATGAGCCATACAATGAAGCTATGGGAGAGAGTCATTGAGCACCGCTTAAGAAGAATGACAAGCGTGACCAAAAATCGGTTTGGTTTCATGCCTGGGAGGTCGACCATGGAAGCCATTTTCTTGGTACGACAACTTATGGAGAGATATAGGGAGCATAAGAAGGACTTGCATATGGTGTTCATTGACTTGGAGAAGGCCTATGATAAGATACCGCGGAATGTCATGTGGTGGGCCTTGGAGAAACACAAAGTCCCAGCAAAGTACATTACCCTCATCAAGGACATGTACAATAATGTTGTGACAAGTGTTCGAACAAGTGATGTCGACACCGATGACTTCCCGATTAAGATAGGACTGCATCAGGGGTCAGCTTTGAGCCCTTATCTTTTTGCATTGGTGATGGATGAGGTCACAAGGGGTATACAAGGAGATATCCCATGGTGTATGCTCTTTGCGGATGATGTGGTGCTAGTTGACGATAGTCGGACGGGGGTAAATAGGAAGTTAGAGTTATGGAGACAAACCTTGGAATCGAAAGGGTTTAGGCTTAGTAGAACTAAAACTGAGTACATGATGTGCGGTTTCAGTACTACTAGCTGTGAGGAGGAGGAGGTTAGCCTTGATGGCCAGGTGGTACCTCGGAAGGATACCTTTCGGTATTTGGGGTCAATGTTGCAGGAGGATGGGGGTATTGATGAAGATGTGAACCATCGAATCGAAGCCGGATGGATGAAGTGGCGCCAAGCTTCTGGCATTCTCTGTGACAAGAGAGTGCCACAAAAGCTAAAAGGCAAGTTCTACAGGACGGCGGTTCGACCCGCAATGTTGTATGGCGCGGAGTGTTGGCCAACTAAAAGGCGACATGTTCAACAGTTAGGTGTGGCGGAGATGCGTATGTTGAGATGGATGTGTGGCCACACGAGGAAGGATCGAGTCCGGAATGATGATATACGAGATAGAGTTGGGGTAGCACCAATTGAGGAGAAGCTTGTCCAACATCGTTTGAGATGGTTTGGGCATATTCAGCGCAGGCCTCCAGAAGCTCCAGTGCATAGCAGACGGCTAAAGCGTGCGGAGAATGTCAAGAGAGGGCGGGGTCGACCGATTTTGACATGGGAGGAGTCCGTTAAGAGAGACCTGAAGGATTGTAGTATCGACAAAGAGCTAGCTATGGACAGGGGTGCGTGGAAGCTTGCTATCCATGTGCCAGAGCCATGAGTTGGTTGCGAGATCTTATGGGTTTCACCTCTAGCCTACCCCAACTTGTTTGGGACTAAAGGCTTTGTTGTTGTTGTTGTTGTTGTTGCACCGATGACAACTTACTTGAAGGATCTTACTCAATCCATAGGTAGGTATGGTGGACTCTCATGGCAATACTGGTTTAAGGGATGTTTGGAAGCACAATTAGTATCTCTACTTGGTGCAAAGAGTTTGGCTAGCATGAGGGGGAAAGGCAAGCTCAGCATGTTGAATGATCCATGACAATATACTTTATTTCGGATATAAGAAAACATAACCCATTACGTTGTCTTCCTTGTCCAATATCAACCTTTTAACATGTCATATTTTAATGAGTGCTCACAATTACAAAAGATGTCCAAGATAGTATATTTATATGTTAAATCTCTCTTCCCTCAATATTCTTTCATGTATTGTTCAAGTGACCAATACAATGTTTGCTAACCTTCAATAAATTTACCACCTCTACTTCTAATATGTGAAGTCATTACTCCCCATGAGATAAGCATATGAAACATATATAATTTTAGATTTATGACATTCAAATCGTTCAACCATTTACTCATAGGATATAAGTGAAGCACACGAGTAAATGACAAACTACTCCAAAAGGATATAAGTGAAAAACAATGAGTAGTTAAATAATTATGTAGCTATGTGAAGACTCTCTCTCATTTAAGAATTTCAGATCTTGGTATTTTATTCATAGAGCAATCAAAACAAAATAAAATGACATTTCAAGGATAGCAAACATCATGTGAAGAAGCAAAAACTTAGGCTCAACCGATACTAACCGGTAATTGTTGAAGAAGAAAGGTGGGATGCCTACCGGGGCATCCCCAAGATTAGATGCATGAGACTTCTTGAAATATTATCTTGGGGTGCCTTGGGCATCCCCAAGCTTGAGCTTTTGTGTCTCCTTAATTCCTCTCATATCATGGTTTCCCTAAATCTCAAAAACTTCATCCACACAAAACTCAACAAGAACTCGTGAGATAAGTTAGTATAAACCAATGCAAAAACCTTATCATTTTCTACTGTAACAAATCACTAAAATTATTATTCAACATTTCATACTAAATGTCTCTGCATATTTAATACTCCTATCCTCAAATAGAATCATTAAACAAGCAAACATATGCAAACAATGCAAACATAACAGCAATCTGCCAAAACAGTACAGTCTGTAAAGAATGCAAGATTCATAATACTTACCTAACTCCAAATATTATGAAAGAATATTCACACTGTACTAAATTTATTAGAGATTATTATACAAAAGGTTTCAACATTTTATCACATTCTGACTTTTCTAGGGAATTTTTACAACAGCGGTAAACTTTCTGTTTTCAAATAGCAACATGTAGACTCGTAAAATAAGCATAGTAAAGGCTATCAATCCCACTTTTATTGAAATAAAAGATGCAAAACATTGTTCTAGATAACAGCAAGAAAATCCTAACAAAATAAATTGACGCTCCAAGCAAAACACATATCACGTGGTGAATAAAAATATAGCTCCAAGTAAAGTTACCGATGAACGAAGACGAAAGAGGGGATGCCATCCAGGGCATCCCCAAGCTTAGGCTCTTGGTTGTCCTTGAATATTACCTTGGGGTGCCTTGGGCATCCCCAAGCTTAGGCTCTTGCCACTCATTATTCCATATTCCATCGAATCTTTACCGAAAACTTGAAAACTTCACAACACAAAACTCAACAGAAAATCTCATGAGCTCCGTTAGCAAAAGAAAACGAACCACCACTTAAAGGTACTGTAACGAACTCATTCTTTATTTATATTGGTGTTAAATCTAATGTATTCCAACTTCTCTATGGTTCATACCCTCCGATACTAGCCATAGATTCATCAAAATAAGCAAACAACACACGAAAAACAGAATCTGTCTAAAACAGAACAGTCTGTAGTAATCTGTGTCAAACGTAAAATTCTGGAACTCGGAAAAATCTGCCAAAATAGGACGACCTATATAATTTTATTATTGATCACTGCAATTGGAATCAGTATTTTATCACTTTCTGGTGATTTTTAACAATTGTTTTCGTGAGCAGAAAGTTTCTGTCTTTTTCAGCAAGATCAAATAATTATCATCCAAGAAGATCCTATAGGTCTTACTTGGCACAAACACTAATTAAAACATAAAACTACATCTAACCAGAGGCTAGATGATTTATTTATTACTAAACAGGAGCAAAAAGGCAATGAACAAAAATAAAATTGGGTTTCCTCCCAACAAGCACTAACGTTTAATGCCCCTAGCTAGGCATGATGATTTGAATGATGCTCACATAAAAGACAAGAATTGAAACATAAACAGAGCATCATGAAGAATATGACTAGCACATTTAAGTCTAACCCACTTCCTATGCATAGGTAATTTGTGAGCAAACAACTTGTGGGAACAAGAATCAATTTGCATAGGAAGGCAAAACAAGCATAACTTTAAAACTTTAAACACATAGAGAGCAAACTTGATATTATTGCAATTCCTACAAGTATATATTCCTCCCTCATAATAATTTTCAGTAGCATCATGAATGAATTCAACAATATAATCAGCACCTAAATCATTCTTTTCATGATCTGCAAGCATACAAATTTTATTACTCTCCACATAAGCAAAATTCTTCTCATTCGGAATAGTGGGAGTATCATAAGAGACTCAAATACTACAAATTGTTTCCACATTAAAAGAGTAATATTCAGGAAAAAGGTAATCATAATCATGACAAGTATTATAAATATAATCATCACTACTTTTTATAGCATAAGTATCATCACAATAATCATCATAGGTAGCAACTCTATTCTCATCATAAGAGATGATGATACAAGTGCAATATGGATAGTAGATAAAGGTTTTTGTAATCTGAAAATATAAAAACAGCAAGGTAACTAATGATAAAAGTGAGCACAAACGGTATTGCAATGTGTTGAAACAAGGCCTAGGGTTCATACTTTCACTAGTGCAAGTTCTCTCAACAATAATAACATAATTCGATCATATAACTATCTCTCAACCTACAACAAAGAGTCACTCCAAAGTCACTAATAGCGGAGAACAAATGAAGAGATTATTGTAGGGTACGAAACCACCTCAAAGTTATCATTTCTGATCGATCTATTCAAGAGTCCGTAGTAAAATAACATGAAGCTATTCTTTCCGTTCAATCTATCATAGAGTTCGTACTAGAATAACACCTTAAGACACAAATCAACCAAAACCCTAATGTCACCTAGATACTCCAATATCACCTCAAGTATCCGTGGGTATGATTATATGATATGCATCACACAATCTCAGATTCATCTATTCAACCAACACAAAGAACTTCAAAGAGTGCCCCAAAGTTTCTACCGGAGAGTCAAGACGAAAACGTGTGCCAACCCCTATGCATAAGTTCACAGAACTCGCAAGTTGATCACCAAAACATACATCAAGTGGATCACGTGATATCCCATTGTCACCACAGAAAAGCACATGCAAGACATACATCAAGTGTTCTCAAATCCTTAAAGACTCAATCCGAAAATATAACTTCAAAGGGAGAATTCAATTCATCACAAGAGAGTAGAGGGGGGAGAAACATCATAAGATCCAACTATAATAGCAAAGCTCGCGATACATCAAGATCGTACCACCTCAAGAACATAAGAGAGAGAGAGAGAGAGAGAGAGAGAGAGAGAGAGATCAAACACATAGCTACTGGTACATACCCTCAGCCCCAAGGGAGAACTACTCCCTCCTTGTCATGGAGAGCACCGGGATGATGAAAATGGCCATCGAAGAGGGATTCCCCCCTCCAGCAGGATGCCGGAATGGGTCTAGATTGGTTTTCGGTGGCTACGGAGGCTTCTAGCGGCGGAACTCCCGATCTATTCTGCTCCCTATAGTTTTTAGAGTATATGGATATATATATAGGCGAAATAAGTCGGCCAGGGGAGCCACGAGGGGCCCACAAGGGTGGAGGCGCGCCTCCCTGCCTCGTGGCTTCCTTGAAGCTTCCCTGACGTCTACTCCAAGTCTCCTAGATTGCTTCCGTTCCAAAAATAACTCTCCTGAAGGTTTCATTCCGTTTGGACTCCGTTTTATATTCCTTTTCTTCAAAACACTAAAATAGGCAAGAAAATAGCAATTTGGGTTGGGCCTCCGGTTAATAGGTTAGTCCCAAAAATAATATAAAAGTGTTTAGTAAAGCCCATAAACATCGAAAACAGATGATATAATAGCATGAATACTTCATAAATTATAGATACGTTGGAGACGTATCAGTGCCAAACTCTAAACCCTCAAATAATAATTTGTTTTGTATGCTCGAATAGCTCATGTAGAACCTAGAGCTGTCAATATCTTCCATGCTAGGTGGGTTATTCTCACGATGAATGGACTTCGCTCATCATTCATGAGAAAATGGCTGGTAACCGGGATGCCTAGTCCCATGCTCAAAGCAAATCAAATCAAAATAATTGCAAAGAAAACTCCCCCAGGATTGTTATTAGTTGGACGGTACCCATTGTTTCGGACCAGCCGTGGAGTGTGCTTGTTGGTGGTGGGGGAGTATAAACTTTACCATTCTGTTTGGGAACCACCTATAATGTATGTAGCATGGAAGATACCGAGATCCCTTAATTGTTACGCTGACAATGAAAGCATACCGCTCAAAATATTATTCCTCTCTATTTCAAAACTCGAGATCTGGCACCTCTGCAAATCCCTGCTTCCCTCTACGAAGGGCCTATCTATTTACTTTTATTGTTGAGTCATCATCCTCTTATAAAAAGCACCAGTTAGAGAGCACCACTGTCATTTGTATGCATTGTTATTAATTTATATTGAGTATGACTGGATCTCTTTTACCATGAATTACAATGTCTAGTCAGTCCATGATCTTCAGGGGTGCTCTGCATTTATGTTTTGTTGTCTCAGAAAGGGCTGATGAGATACCATCTTATTATATTATATCATGATTGTTTTAAGAAAAGTGTTGTCATTCGAGATTTATTATTATTCCTCGCTAGTTGATTATGCCATTGATATGAGTAAATGTGAGACCTACGAGTTATCGTGAATATGGTTAGTTCATAATCTATGCTGAAAACTTGAATGTTGGCTTTACATATTTGCAACAACAAGATCAAACAGAGTTTGTAAAAGTTTTTGTTTATCACTTTCAGTTTGTCAACTCAATTGCTTGAGGAAAAGCAAAGATTTAAGCTTGGGGGAGTTGATACGTCTCCATCGTATCTACTTTTCCAAACTCTTTTGCCCTTGTTTTGGACTCTAACCTGCATGATTTGAATGGAACTAACCTGGACTAATGCTGTTTTCAATAGAATTGCCATGGTGTTATTTTTGTGCAGAATAAAAAGTTCTCAGAATGACCTAAAACTTCACAGAGCCAAGTTTTGGAATTAATAAAAAATATTGGCGAAAGAATCAGCACCAGAGGGGCACACCCTAGCCACAAGGGTGGGGGCGTGCCCACCCCTGGGGCGCACCCTCCGGCCTTGTGGGCCCCCTGGACCTCCACCGACCTCAACTCCAACTCCATATGTTCTCTTTCGGGGAGAAAAAAAATCAGAGAGAAGGATTCATCATGTTTTACGATATGGAGCCGCCGCAAAGCCCTGTTCTTCCTCGGGAGGGTAGATCTGGAGTTCGTTCGGGGCTCCGGAGAGGGAAATCCATCGCCATCATCATCATCAACCATCCTCCATCACCAATTTCATGATGCTCACCACCGTGCGTGAGTAATTCCATCGTAGGATTGCTAGATGGTGATGGATTGGATGAGATTTACCATGTAATCGAGTTAGTTTTGTTAGGGTTTGATCCCTAGTATCCATTATGTTCTAAGATTGATGTTGCTATGACATTGCTATGCTTAATGCTTGTCACTAGGGCCCGAGTGCAATGATTTCAGATATGAACCCTTTATGTTTTCATGAATATATTTGTCTTCTGATCCAATATTGCAAGTTATAGTCACCTACTGCGTGTTATGATCCAGCAACCCCGGAGTGACAATAGTCGGGACCACTCCCTGTGATGACCATAGTTTGAGGAGTTCTATTCACTATGTGCTAATGTTTTGGTCTGGTACTCTATTAAAAGGAGGCCTTAATATCCCTTAGTTTCCAATAGGACCGCGCTGCCACGGGAGGGTAGGACAAAAGATGTCATGCAAGTTCTTTTCCATAATCACATGTGACTATATTCGGAATACATGCCTACATTACATTGATGAACTGGAGCTAGTTCTGTGTCACCCTATGTTATAACCATTGCATGATGAATGCCATCCGACATAATTATCCATCATTGATCCATTGCCTATGAGCTTTTCATATATTGATCTTTGCTTAGTTACTTTTCCGTTACCACTATTATGATTGCTACAAAACTGCTACTGTTACTTTTGCCACTATTACCATTACTTCCATACTACTTTGGTACTAAATACTTTGTTGCAGATATTAAGTCTTTCAGGTGTGGTTGAATTGACAACTCAGCTGCTAATACTTGAGAATATTCTTTGGCTCCCCTTGTGTAGAATCAATAAATTTGGTTTGAATACTATACCCTCGAAAACTGTTGTGATCCTCTATACTTGTGGGTTATCAGAATCGTATTCCTCTCTTTCCTTTCCCTCCCCCTCTTTCCTTATCCTCCTTGGCCGGCCCATATGGGGGGCGCACCAGCCCCTTGTGGCTGGTGCGTTTCCCCTCTTGGCCCATAAGGCCCATATCTTTTGTCCGGGATGCCCGGAACCCCTTCCGGTGACCCGATAAGTACCCGGTACCCCCCGAAACACTTCCGGTGTCTGAATACTTTCGTCCTATATATCAATCTTTACCTCTTGACCATTTCGAGACTCTTCGTCATTTCCGTGATCTCATCCGGGACTCCGGACAACTTTCGGTCACCAAATCACATAACTCATATAATATTATATCCTCATCGAATGTTAAGCGTGTGGACCCTACGGGTTCGAGAACTATGTGGACATGACCGAGACACCTCTCTGATCAATAACCAATAGCGAAATCTGGATGACCATATTGGCTCCTACATATTCTACGAAGATCTTTATCGGTCGAACCGTTATGACAACATACGTAATTCCCTTTGTCTATTGGTATGTTACTTGCCCGAGATCCGATCGTCGGTACCTTCATACCTAGTTCAATATCGTTATCGGCAAGTCTCTTTACTTGTTCCATAATACATCACCTCGTGACTGACTTCTTAGTCGTTTGCTTGCAAGCTTATGATGTGTATTGCCGAGAGGGCCCAGAGATACCTCTCCGATACTCGGAGTGACAAATCCTAATGTCGATCTATGCCAACTCAACAAACACCTTCGGAGATACATGTAGAGCATCTTTATAATCACCCAATTACGTTGTGACGTTTGATAGCACACAAGGCATTCATCTGGTATCCGGGAGTTGCATAATCTCATAGTCGAAGGAATATGTATTTGACATGAAGAAAGCAATAACAATCAAACCGAACAATCATTATGCTAAGCTAACGGATGGATCTTGTCCATCACATCTTTCTCCTATGATGTGATCCCGTTATCAAATGACAACTCATGTGAATGGTTAGGAAACCTTAATCATCTTTGATTAACGATCAAGTCTAGTAGAGGCTCACTAGGGACACGGTGTTTGTTTATGTATTCACACATGTATTAAGGTTTCCGATCAATACAATTCTAGCATGAATAATAAACCTTTATAGTGAACAAGGAAATATAAAATAACAACTTTGTTATTGCCTCTAGGGCATATTTCCTTCAGTCTCCCACTTGCACTAGAGTCAATAATCCAATTCACATTGCCATGTGAATAACACACATAGTTCACATCGCCATGTGATTAACACCTATAGTTCACATCGCCATGTGATTAACACCTATAGTTCACATTGCCATGTGGCCAACACCCAAAGGGTTTACTAGAGTCAATAATCTAGTTCACACCGCCATGTGATTAACACCCAAAGAGTAATAAGGTGTGATGATGTTTTGCTTGTTAGAGAAGTTTAGTCAACGGGTCTGTCTCATTCAGATCCATATGTATTTTGCAAATTTCTATGTCTACACTCTTTCCGTAATACATCACCTCGTGACTAACTCCTTAGTCGTTTGCTTGCAATCTTATGATGTGTATTACCGAGAGGGCCCAGAGATACCTCTCCGATACTCGAAGTGACAAATCCTAATCTCGGTCTGTGTAAACTCAATAAACACCTACGAAGATACCTATAGAGCATCTTTATAATCACCCAGTTACGTTGTGAAATTTGATAGCACACAAGGCATTCCTCTGGTATCCGGGAGTTGCATGATCTCATAGTCGAAGGAATATGTATTTGACATGAAGAAAGCAATAGCAATCAAACTGAACGGTCATTATGCTAAGCTAACGGATGGGTCTTGTCCATCACATCATTCTCCTAATGATGTGACCCCATTATCAAATGACAACTCATGTAAATGGTTAGAAAACCTTAACCATCTTTGATCAATGAGCTAGTCTAGTAGAGGCTCACTAGGGACACGATGTTTGTTTATGTATTCACACATGTATTAAGGTTTCCGATCAATACAATTCTTGCATGAACAATAAACCTTTATCATAAAATAACAACTTTATTATTGCCTCTAGGGCATATTTCCTTCACACCTCTCCCATGTCCCGCATTTAATGTGTGTCGTGGGGGCGTGGTAAAAGAGATGATTACAGTAGCCGTTCTTCGCCACATATACATGTGCACTATTTGGGCCTAGCCCAACGACGCCTCGCATGCATGTGTTCCCCAGACCCGGGGGCTCCTGTCAGTGTACTAAGACATGGGTTCATTTGTACCCTAATTTGTGCACAGGCAGCAGCAGCCTTCCCGGCGGCAAGGCTTGTCGAAGTACCACTCTAAACAAGACACAAGACATGGTTAACAAAACCATGAAGAAGACCTCCAGACAGGTCGTTGAGAAGTACTAAGACAAGTATCAAGCCACTGGTAAGCCACTTGCCGGCAAGTGAAGACCCGTCAAGATCCCACTACTTGCCCATCGCTCCACCTCAGCGACACGCTAGTCGCTAGGTGTCAAGCGGGCAGGCTGTTTGATGAGCTTTGTCTGGGCATGTGTCAGCTCACCACCGAGGAACAACTTTATTTCCACCCATCCCGGGAGCGTGGCAAGGAAATAGAAGGTAGTTGCGCGAAGGAGAGGCGATCCTTGCCGGAAGACATCCCCAACGCGACACCTCATGGTGCATTTAATGCGTTTTTTCTAACCCATCAGAGTTAAGTACTTGGCACTGTAGCCACTATTCCAACCATGTAATTGCCATTTGACCATTGTGGTGACCCCTTCATCTATAAAAGGAGGCCAATTGCTACCTTTACAAAGGTCTGACACTTTGCTCATTTACACTCGTAGCCGCACTTCCCGCGCACCTTGGCAGCAAGCTGCGCTCGTTCTACTTGAGCTCAAACACATCTAATATACTAAGCATGAGTAGGGTTTTACGCCTCACGACGGCCCGAACATGGGTAAACGCTTGTGTGGTCTGCTAATTCTACTCTTTGTACGTGTGGATCCCCATAGTTAAACCGCAAAGGGTCTTTGTTGGCCCCATAGATTGTTGTACGCACGACATGATGGTGCATTCCTGCACACCTTCACCCCTACAATGGCACGAACTTCTTTACGAGCCAGAGCACTAGACAATCCTTCTGCATACATTAGAAACAAATAGGGTGACAAGGGATCCCCTTGACAGAGTCCCCTAGTAGGAAGAAATCCATATGTTTCTTTGATCATTAAACCTGATCCTACACTTAACGGATCTCACACAAACCATCAGAAGTTCCACAATCTCAACATGGAAACCTAGCCTGAGCATCATTTTTTCCCAAAAAGTTACACTCCGCATGATCATAAGCTTTGTGCATGTCCAGTTTAACCGCACAATACCCCACTTTCCCCTTCTTTTTATTTTTAATTGTATGCATACACTCATAGGCTAAAAGGATATTATTTGTAATAAGATGTCCTAAACAAAATCACTTTGAACAGACGCAATTATTTCATCAAGGCAAGATTTCAACAGTAAAGTAATCATTTTTGAGATTACACTAGACAGAACATTGCATAAGCTGATCGGCCTATATTAAGAAATTCTCTCTAGAGTGTCCACTTTGGGTATAAGAACGATGATCGTGGCGGTCAAACCTTTAGGGATAGTTTTCTTATTTATTGCCTCCAAAACCACCAAAGTGAGGGCTTCTCCCACAAAGCTCCAACATTTTCTTAAAGAATATTGTACAAGACCATTTGTACCTAGGGCCTTAATATCTCCAATAGAGAAAAGAGCCTTTCTAACATCTCTCAAAAAAACATCTACTATTGTATATGTTTTTTTGACTAGTCTGTTGTATAGGGTTTTATAGAAACATATAGACGCTTAATTCTTTTTGAAGTACATAACGATTAGCAAACACGATTTCTCTCGCGCCTCACGTAACCCCACCTTCGCCCTCGCCCTCGGGCAAAGCAGAAATCGACCGACGCTAATTTTTTTAGGTACGTGACAATTAGCAAATCCAATTTCCTATACGTGCTACTAGAACATGAAGGCACGTGTTGCCGCACTCGATCATTTTAATAGAAAACATAAAAATATCTATAAAATTGAAATGGTACAAATATATATCTACTAAATATGAGTGTTTGAAATCGCAATTCGTCAAATATGTAGCTCCATCTGATGAATGTGTGCTACAATAACTTGGGAGAAATCCACTAAACTAGAAAATACTTTAGAGGGTAGTAAAATAATCAAATGTAAAGCATCGCTGCAAGCTTACACTTGCAAGGGAGCATTGCTATTCTTCTACATAAATCCCTCATTTTGTTGTTATGTGCTTGCAAGAGGCACCATCTCAGCACGTCGCAAAATCATGGATTTTTTGAGAAACAATACTTAAAGATAATAATGCAAAAAAAATCATTTAATTGTGCAAAGGAAGTACATGTCGGTAAGTAATCTCGCGTACTACACAATTTCATACTCTATTCTTTGAAACCTGAACAACAGCAGTAACCACATATGAAACCATATGGTGCTCTGCTAAGCTCCATGATCAAACGCTTCATATTTATAACACAACAACTACTCTCAAATTTGAACTTTCTTTTATATACTGTACGTAATATACTTTATTCAAACATTCCTCTTATAAATAAATAATGACACGAAAAAAATAAAATGACATATTCCTAAAATCATGGTTATTCTTTTGGTAAAAAAGATAATTTAAGAGTGGAAAGCAAATAACAAAGGGTGTTATTTCAAACTCCAAAGCAGAGAATTCAATAATGTTGTCCAATTAATTAAGTGTAAAAGGTATGTCATGTGTGACTCTGAAATCTCAAAGAAATTGTCATATATTAAGTTCGCTTGTTTAGCAAAGACAATCTGACAACCTCTACTGCAATTGTTGAAAAATATTCAGATGAATTCGAGAAGTCTATCGAAGTCTAAAATGTTAGGTAACATGGGAAGTAGTTGACAAATATATTAATCTTCAAATTGACACAAAATATCTCACACCAACAATAAATGTGTTACTTGTTTTACCTTTTCTAGTAAATTGTTGCTAACGTTATTGTCTAACAAAGGTAAAGATCAAGCTTTACAGAAATCAAGTTCTGTCCATGGCTACGCTGCTTGCATTTGGTTTAGAAGAATTTCGAGGGGCAAGGATGGTTCCTGGACATCTGGCAAGGATTGTGATGTAGGGTGGAACCCTAATCGGCCGATCTTTCACGAAAGGAGCGGATCCCGTGATGAACACGAAGAACACGAGGGGGGAAAGAGGGAAAACACAAGGGAAACACAGGAGAATCACTAAACCAACACAAGAAAGTCACACATGTGCTAGATCCTTGAATACATAGGGTTCACACGGTACACGGTCAACTAGGGACGATACAAGGGTAACGGTCTTCTCCGTGAGGAGGTCTTGATGTTCTTCCCTAAAGAGGGGTCTTGAATCTGCTTGGGGGATGTGGCGCCCACGATTCAATCGTACACTAATCATACACGCAAACGTGTACGATCAAGATCAGGGACTCACGGGAAGATATCACAACACAACTCTACAAATAAAATAAGTCATACAAGCATCATATTACAATCCAGGGGCCTCGAAGGCTCGAATACAAGAGCTCGATCATAGATGAGTCAGCGAAAGCAACAATATCTGAGTAGAGACATAAGTTAAACAAGTTTGCCTTAAGAAGGCTAGCACAAACTGGGATACAGATCGAAAGAGGCACATGCCTCCTGCCTGGGATCCTCCTAAACTACTCCTGGTCGTCGTCAGCGGGCTGCACGTAGTAGTAGGCACCTCCAGTGTAGTAGTAGCCATCTTCAACGGTGGCGTCTGGATCCTAGACTCCAACATCTGGTTGCGACAACCAGGTAGAATGGAAAGGGGGAAAAGAGGGAGAAAAGCAATCGTGAGTACTCATCCAAAGTACTCGCAAGCAAGGATCTATACTACATATGCATGGGTATATGTGTAAAGGGCCGTATCAGTGGACTGAACTGCAGAATGCCAGAATAAGAGGGGGATAACTAATCCTGTCGAAGTCTACGCTTATGGCAGCCTCCGTCTTGCAGCATGTAGAAGAGGGTAGACTGAAGTCCTCCAAGTAGCATCGCATAGCATAAACCTAACCGATGATCCTCCCCTCGTTTCCCTGTGAGAGAGCGATCACCGGTTGTATCTGACACTTGGAAGGGTGTGTTTTATTAAGTATCTGGTTCTAGTTGTCATAAGGTCAAGGTACAACTCCAAGTCGTCCTGTTACCGAAGATCACGGCTATTCGAATAGATTAACTTCCCTGCAGGGGTGCACCACATAACCCAACACGCTCGATCCCATTTGGTCGGACACACTTTTCTGGGTCATGCCCGGCCTCGGAAGATCAACACGTCGCAGCCCTACCTAGGCACAATAGAGAGGTCAGCACGCCAGTCTAAATCCTATGGCGCAGGGGTCTGGGCCCATCGCCCATTGCACACCTGCACGTTGTGAGGACGGCCGGAAGCAGAACTAGCCCCCTTAATACAAGAGCAGGCTTACGTTCCAATCCGGCGCGCGCCGCTCAGTCGCTGTTTAAATTTGTGTTACCACTAAACGCACTGCCACAAAAAGTTTGACCCCTAATAAAATAGTTTAACATTTTATAAATTATAAAACGCATTTAATTGTTTATACCGTTGTTTAAATTATTTTAGTGCAATTAAATACTTCATAAAAGTGTGGTTTCTCCATCATTATTACCTATGCACTATCTGGTTCACACCGAACATTTTAGTTTTAATATTCGAAAACTTTTATTGTTTGCTGGATTTGAATATGAATTTGAATTGGTTTCGAACTAACACGAGATTAGCGATAGTAATTGAAGTGACGTGGCATATTTAGCAGAGGTTTACTGTAGCTTGATTATCCGGACGTCACAATTCTCCTCCACTACAAGAAATCTCATCCCGAGATTTAAGAGGTAGTGAAAGGGGGAGAGGTTTTTGGTTACGAATCTAGCGGGACTTCTCATCCTGGCTTGCTCTTCACGAAGAAGTTGATCGCTGTCGTTGATGTCTTCATTTCTCTACTTCAGGTCATCTTGACGAAGTCGCATCCTTTCTTTGGGGTCTGTCTTGTAATTACGAATAGGTAAGGGGCAGTTCGGCTACGACAGAATGCTTATGAGGGAAACAATTTGGGGTTAACCCATGAATGAGCATAAGATTATCTCTCGAGTTGAACATATAAAATACATCGAGAGTAAGGTACGAAGGTACAATAAGAGGTTCCAAGCGGATAGATAGCTGCTCGAAGTCTGAACCAGAGTGAGAAAGGGGTTCAGAGCAGCGAGAGTAAGTATTGCGTCTGATACCAGAATAGAGCACTAGGAAGGTGGCTCGCGAATTACCTACGAAACCAAGAGCAAGGGATAACTTTGTTAACAAGGTGTACAGGAGAGTCAGGTTTCGATCCTGTGGAACTGTGGGTTATGGGCCCACCATGTGGTTAAAAGTAGGAAGGTCGATGACATCTTGCACAATCATGTAAGCAAGGCATGTCAGAGGATAGTCTGTCGGTCATGTCGGCAACACATCAGTACCAAGGGCGAGGGACGAAGAGAACCATCTTCCTGTTCGTTGAACGAGGCGGACCAGTAGGCAAGATTCTCGTCCATCGGTGGTTATCGAAATGCCATCAACAAAAGTAACATGGTCTTTCTAACAGAGTGGTACAACTGCTTATACAATATAGATCACAAGAAGGTTTAAACAAACCAATGGAAAGGAAAAGTGATTATCAGGTTTAAACAGAACAATGGAAAGGAAAATGTGTTTAAACACATATTTCAAGGGTATATTCTTCCCAAGGACAAGCAGAACATATTATCCATGACAGGATATAATGTAGAAAACTCTTTAGGTAAGGGGAGAAAAATTTCATGACATTAACCATACAACGGTGTTTGGACAATAGAGCAAGAAGCATTTAGCATGGGGCTTCAAATGTTCCTGTTGAAAATCAGAGTACCACAGACATGCTTCGATCAAAGGTCAAACTCTGCATACACGAAGGGATTCATCATTAAGCCAAGGAGAGGATGAGGAGGTGGCTGATGGACTCAGCGATAATACAACGAGGTGTCCAAAAAGATGGATTTCCACAATTATGTGAACAAGGAGATAACATTTGTCGGATCAAATGATATAATGATGTATGCTCAAGGAAAAACATACACATTTTAAACATTAGTGGAAAAGGGTGCCCAAAGTAGGGCCTTAGGTAGCATGATCAAATGTTAGAATGGTGATTCAGTGATCAATAGTCTAAGATTGAACGGCCGACCATTAACTTCAAAGCAATAGGGTTGCTATAAGATTTGTAATTACACATCACAAACCATTTGTCGGTGGTTAGAAACAACACGGTGACCAGGAAAAGAATGGCGAGGGTGATAAGTATCACTTGTATCAAGAATTCTCCAGAGGTGGTGAAATTCCCATGACATCCCTGACATAAAAGATGGTAATACTCCAAGTAAAGAAGAACAATTGCTGGATAGCAAGGATCTCAAGGTATATCACAAAGAACGAACAAGTTTGTGTTGAACGAAAGGCAATAAAGTGGTCGATGATAACACAATTCATCGAGAGCAAAGGGTGGTATTTCTCATCAAGAATTTGATAGATATCTTGGAAGAGCTCAGAATGTTGATGATGTTCAAGACACATTTGTTGCGAGATTTCATGAAGATGTAATCGATCGGCGATGACATCAAGTCAAAGGAATGATGATGCGAAAGATTATTGGAACTAAGAGTATGACACAAACTCGAAATCAAGCTTCGTGTTCAAGGCGAAATGATATGATGAGGAAGATCGGCGTAAGGTTACCTTATCGTCCAAAATTGTGCTAGCCGATCAGGCTAGGAATGACGTGATCGGGTACAGACTCGTAAGTAAAGAAGATTTCTAAAAGTTGTTGAACCATAGTGCGTACTCGGTTCAGTTATTGGTGTCTTTCAGTGCTTAATAACTCAGAGCCCGTGAAAAACTGTAATCAGTGAGAATGTAGTACTTGATGAAGAACTCATAAGAAGTTATGCAGTTCCATGATAATTTCGAGATACCAGGGGGTAATACTCAATGATAGATCAAAGTATAGGTTGGACTAGGTTATTGCTCTCCAGAAGACAAGTGCTTGAACTTGTCCGAGAAATTGGATCAAAGAAGAGAAATATGGTCGGAAACCACGATTTCAAAAGACCAAATCCCAGATATAAGATTAAATTATATCAAGGGGATAATTGCTGTTACGAGAAGCTTCCATGACAAGATCTACATCGTGTCCATGGGCATTAACACAAAGTTCAAGGTCGACTCCCACTTCTCCAATGCATAACCTATCATTCACTCCACATTTTTCATGGAGTTGTAGTGTTGAAATTTTATCTGGTAAATCGCCAGGAGAATATGACTCATGAAAACTTTCGGGTTCACACGGTTTTAGAGAAGGTATAGGTTCAACCCATCGGGGATCTTGGAAACATATACCACAAACTTCGGAGTAAATAATACAAGCTCGAAAGTAGAGCATTGTTCAAAAGCAGATGATACAATTTACCAAAGGCATTATATACCCATGGAAAGGCTCACAAGGTTATTCAATATGAAGGACACTGTCGGATAAAATCCAACAAAGGAACCGATGGTCCACAAGGGATCTGATGTGAGCATTGGTACTCAACCACAGGAAGAAGAATTCAAGGAGATCTGATTATAAAAACAACTGACTAATTCAAAGTTCAAATGCAAAAGAATTATGATTTCCAAATCAGGGGATCAGAAGCAACTCTCTGATCAAGGATGGATAAGTTGAGTAGGCTTAGGGGTACAATCGATGGCAATTTGATTAGTCGAGATCCAGCTCATGTTTAAAATGACGTCTGAGCTGAAAGGATGAATTCTAGGATCTGATTAAGGATTGCAACATTCACATCATATGGAATCAAGGGACCCAAGATGATAAAGGCAAAGGACATCCATGAATATTGCTAGTCATTTGGAATTAACCAAAATGCAGGCAGACAAGCATTTCAAGAGCCATAGGCTAATGAGGATTCTTGAAAGATCGGATAGTATTTTGAAGAATTTTGTGAAACACATGAACAACTAGGGATGAGCGGATACTCGATAAGAGCGAGAAATTATCCGTAGGTGTATTCATGTGGCAAAGAACTGTGAGGCAGTAGGCACAAAGTATTCTTGAAACAATAGAGAGAATTTCGGTATATCATGTAATAACAAGATCAACTGGGAAGCATTGTATGAATGGTGCGTATACGTGGTTATCAATAGGGGTTTATCGACGGAGGGGAATTGCAAAAGCAACACCATAAAGTCTCAAGAGAACATCGGAGAGTATCTTCGGATTCTTTTGATGAAGCAGACGATCATCTGTAATAAGGGGCTCTCCAGGAGAAAGTATTATCGAGAACCTAGAGTCAGAGTTAGTAAAATTGTTTAACCCGAATAGAAGAGATGTCAGAGTCCCAGAGTATAGGTAGAGGAATAAAAGATCCTAATACCACCCAATGGTGACGTGGGCTCGTAAGGCACACAGCCAAGTTAGTAAAAGTTTTGCAATGACCAGACTTGACTTAGGCCAAGGAGTGTGGAAGGGGGATTCCTACAGGCAGTCGGCTCTGATACCAACTTGTGACGCCCCCAATTCAATCGTACACTAATCATACACGCAAACGTGTACGATCAAGATCAGGGACTCACGGGAAGATATCACAACACAACTCTACAAATAAAATAAGTCATACAAGCGTCATATTACAAGCCAGGGGCCTCGAAGGCTCGAATACAAGAGCTCGATCATAGACGAGTCAGCGGAAGCAACAATATCTGAGTATAGACATAAGTTAAACAAGTTTGCCTTAAGAAGGCTAGCACAAACTGGGATACAGATCGAAAGAGGCGCAGGCCTCCTGCCTGGGATCCTCCTAAACTACTCCTGGTCGTCGTCAGCGGGCTGCACGTAGTAGTAGGCACCTCCAGTGTAGTAGTAGCCATCTTCAACGGTGGCGTCTGGATCCTGGACTCCAACATCTGGTTGCGACAACCAGGTAGAATGGAAAGGGGGAAAAGAGGGAGAAAAGCAACCGTGAGTACTCATCCAAAGTACTCGCAAGCAAGGATCTATACTACATATGCATGGGTATATGTGTAAAGGGCCATATCAGTGGACTGAACTACAGAATGCCAGAATAAGAGGGGGACAACTAATCCTGTCGAAGTCTACGCTTATGGCAGCCTCCGTCTTGCAGCATGTAGAAGAGGGTAGACTGAAGTCCTCCAAGTAGTATCGCATAGCATAATCCTAACCGATGATCCTCCCCTCGTCGCCCTGTGAGAGAGCGATCACCGGTTGTATCTGGCACTTGGAAGGGTGTGTTTTATTAAGTATCCGGTTCTAGTTGTCATAAGGTCAAGGTACAACTCCAAGTCGTCCTGTTACCGAAGATCACGGCTATTCGAATAGATTAACTTCCCTGCAGGGGTGCACCACATAACCCAACACGCTCGATCCCATTTGGCCGGATACACTTTTCTGGGTCATGCCCAGCCTCGAAAGATCAACACGGCGCAGCCCTACCTAGGCACAATAGAGAGGTCAGCACGCCGGTCTAAATCCTATGGCGCAGGGGTCTGGGCCCATCACCCATTACACACCTGCACGTTGCGAGGGTGGCCGGAAGCAGAACTAGCCCCCTTAATACAAGAGCAGGCTTACGTTCCAATCCGACACGCGCCGCTCAGTCGCTAACATCACGAAGTGCTTCGGCTGATACCATGACGTCGAGTGCCCATAATTGTCCCCGCGTAGATGGTTAGTGCATATAGGCCAGTAGCCAGACTCTGATCAAATACCAAGATCTCGTTAAGCGTGTTATTTTGAAATAACCACGGACACCGACCAGGGCCAGGCCCACCTCTCTCCTAGGTGGTCTCAACCTGCCCTTCGCTCCGCCACAAAGTAACAGTCGGGGGCCATCGAGAACTCAGGCCCACCACTACCTGGATGGAGCCACCTGCCCCTTCAGCCCCCATCTCCGAACAGTATCATAAGTAATGTAACAGTATAAGTATATATCATATGCCCGTGATCACCTCCTGAAGTGATCACGGCCCAGTAGTATAGCATGGCAGATGGACAAGAATGTAGGGCCACTGATGGTAAAATAGCATCCTATACTAAGCATTTAGGATTGCAGATAAGGTATCAACAGTTGTAGCAACAATGACAGGCTATACAACGGAATAGGATTAACGGAAAGCAGTAACATGCTACACTACTCTAATGCAAGCAGTATAGAGGAGAGTATGCGATATCTGGTGATCAGGGGGGGGGGCTTGCCTGGTTGCTTTGGCAAGAAAGGTCATCAACACTGCAGTCGACAACAGGGGTACCGGCAGCGGTCTCGGGGTCTACTGAAAAGAAGTAGCGGAGGGGAACACAATAAATAACAGTGCAATAAAAGCATCACAAGGCATAACATGATAATACATGGTGCTAGGGGTGCGCTAACGCGGTATGAGGTGGTACCAGCGAAGGGGGGAAACATCCAGGAAAATATCCCCGGTGTTTCACGTTTTCGGACAGATGAATCGGAGGGGGAAAGTTGCATGTTTGCTATGCTAGGTATGCGTGACAGACGAACGGGCTGCGTATCCGGATTCGTCTCGTCGTTCTGAGCAACTTTCATGTACAAAGTTTTTTCATCTGAGTTATGGATTATTTTATAATGATTTTTAAAGATTTAATTCATTTTTAGAATTAACAGAATTAATTTAATTAGTAAATGTAATTATGATGTCAGCATGATGTCAGGGTGATGTCAGCAGTCAACTAGTCAGTTGACCAAGTCAAACTGACGTGTGGGTCCCATTCGTCATTGCCTCAAACTAACTAAACATGTTAATTAGACTAACTAAGTGATTAGGTTAATTCATTTTAATTAGATTAGTTAAACATGATTAATTAACTCATTAATTCATCAATTACTAATTTATTTATTTTATTTTTATTTTTATTTTTATTTTTTTTAACAAAAATCGTTCTTGGGCGGGGCCCGTTTGCCATAGGCCCATAGGGCCTTAGCACGCACCGGGCGTGCGGGCGGCTCACCTCGGGCGCTGGCGTCGCCCGCGCTGAGGCCGAGCGCGACCGGGGGGCAAGTCGAGGCTGCGGCCGGAGCGGGACTGCGC
>NC_041382.1:283798361-283814058 GCF_002162155.2 Triticum dicoccoides
CGACGAGCTTCGAGCGGCGGCGGCACGCGCTGGAGGCCTCCAGGCGGCGTCAGCGGGGGTTCGGTCCCCTGATCCAGATCTGGATGGGGGTGGATGGCGAGGAGAGTGGGGGAAGTGGGGAGTGGGTTACGGGGGGAGGTGGGGGTTATGGGGCGCCGGCTGGGCCGGCCTTGCTTCTCTATTGGCCAGCTGGGCCGAGGCCCAGTGGGGGGTGGGGTTTGCCTTCTTTTTTTCTGTATTTTTGTATTTTATTTTCTTTTCTCTTTTTATTTATTTTGTTTCTTCACTTTTTATTCATCTTTCTTTTACTGTTTTATATTTTATTTTAGTTTTGTAAAATACAAAAATGATCCCTAAATTTGTGTTACCACTAAACGCACTGCCACAAAAAGTTTGACCCCTAATAAAATAGTTTAACATTTTATAAATTATAAAACACATTTATTTAATTGTTTATGCCGCTGTTTAAATTATTTTAGTGCAATTAAATACTTCATAAAAGTGTGGTTTCTCCATCATTATTACCTATGCACTATCTGGTTCACACCGAACATTTTAGTTTTAATATTCTAAAACTTTTATTGTTTGCTGGATTTGAATTTGAATTTGAATTGGTTTCGAACTAACACAAGATTAGCGACAGTAATCGAAGCGACGTGGCATATTTAGCAGAGGTTTACTGTAGCTTGATTATCCAGACGTCACAGGGGATCTTCTCCGTAGGAGGCTCGAATCTCCGAGGAGAAGGTAACCAAGTGGGTGAGCAAAGCTCTCACATGAAATATGAGCTAATCCTTTGCTAACCTAGAAAGTTGAGACGAGGGGGAGTATATATAGTCTTAGTGCAAAAGAGGGGGGCGAAGGGGTACATGGGCTACGCGCCAACACAAATCAGTGCACAGGCGTCGGACGTCCGGAGGTCACCGGTCGTTCGGAGGCTCGCGAGGGTCCGGACGTCCGCTGCTTGTCAGACGTCCGTAAATTCGGCTCGGGTTGTCTTCGGTCGGTCGTCCGGTCGGGGTCAGATGTCCGGGCATCGGTCGTCCATAGGGCGTCGGATGTCCGTCCATTTTGGCTCGGATGTGGAAGTGGCGGTCGTCCGGAGGAGGCCGGACGTCCGGAGGAGGCCGGACGTCCGGAGCCTGGAGGTCATCGGACGTCCGGGGCTCGTCGGTCGTCCGGAGCGTGGAGACTTTGAACAGTCCTCGTCTCCGTCTTCACTTCCATCTTCCTCTTCTTCTTCTCCTTGCTCATTAGCTTCTCCATGGTACCTGAGCATGCACAAAGTATCCATATGAGGTAGTAGCCATGTCTCATGTGCATCAAAGTGGAATTGTGAGAGGAGAGATGTCACCTCGGTTTCAAGAGCTCTTGCACGTGCTCGTGTCATGGGTCCAAGAGGTGTCGAAGGAGATGTAGTTGGGTCCATGGGGATGGCCTTGGGATGCTCTGCATCATCTCCCCTTCCTTGGGGAAGATCCGTTCTCGGATCAAATTCTTCATCACCATGGAAGGGAGAGAGATCTTTGACGTTGAAGATGTCGCTCACGTTGTACTTGTCGCGTGGGAGGTCGATCTTGTAAGCATTGTCGTTGTATCGTGCGAGCACCTTGAAGGGTCCATCCGCTCGTGGTCGAAGCTTGGACTTGCGTTCTTGTGGAAAGCGATCCTTGCGAAGGTGTAACCACACGAGATCACCAATGTTGAAGACCATAGGTTGCTTGTTGAAGTTGAGCTTGGTCGCAAGGCGTTGAACTTGGCGCTCGATGGTGTTTCTTGTATCTTCATGCACCTTCTTGAGATGTGTCACACGTGCACTTGCGTCCAAATTGATGCGCTCTTGGAGTGGTAGAGGGAGAATGTCCAAAGGGGACAAAGGGTTGAACCCATACACGACCTCGAAGGGGGACTTGCCGGTTGTTGAGTGTCTTGCTCGGTTGTAGGCGAACTCAGCGATAGGTAGGCACTCCTCCCACTCCTTGATGTTCTTCTTGATGAGTACTCGAAGTAGAGCGGAGAGTGTGCGATTGGTAACTTCCGTTTGGTTGTCGGTTTGTGGATGGTATGTCGTGGAGAAAAGTAGCTTGATTCCGAGCTTGGCGCATAGGGTCTTCCAAAAGTAGCTAAGGAACTTGACGTCGCGGTCCGAGACGATAGTCTTTGGCACTCCGTGTAGACGCAATATTTCCCTACAAAAGAGAGTAGCAACATGAGAAGCATTGTGTGATGAAGCTATGCACCTAGGCTAGGGTCATAGGCCTGACCTAGACGCCCTCCCCAAGGACATCACCCTAAAGCCAGAAGCATTCAAAGGGTACCATCATCCACTCGACCAGAGACATTCCACTCGGAAGAATCAATATCACTCGACCGTCACAAAAATCACTCGACAAATAGAAGATCTAAAGTCACTCTACACAGCAATGGTCAGGCGTTTACTCATAGACTTAACTATCATTTATAGCACTTTAATACAGATGTTACATGTAATGCTCCTTCTTTATGTACATTGAACCCCGCGTAATGGAGGGGAGCTGGGGTCCTAGCGCACTCTATATAAGCCACCCCCTCCTCCAGGACAGGGGTTCACATCTTTTGTAAACTCACACACGCATATAATCCAGTCAACCGCCTCAGGGCATCGAGACGTAGGGCTGTTACTTCCTCCGTGAAGGGCCTGAACTCGTAAACTCGTGTGTACAACTACTCCATAGCTAGGATCTTGTCTCCTCATACCTACCCCCATTCTACTGTCAGTCTTAGATCCACGACAGTTGGCGCCCACCGTGGGGCGAGTGTCTTAGCAGTTTGTTGGAGAAGTTGCGATTTTCCCGATTCCCATCATCATGGTTTCCAGCGGAGGATTGGCTAAAGGCCGCGAGATCTGTCTCGGCGCACTTGTCTTCATCGCCGACGACTCCACTTGGCTCCACAAGGCTCCACTCGATGTCGAGGCGCTCCCCGCCCGCGGGGCGACGCATTTCCGCGCATGCGTCCGCGGCGTCCTTCTTCGACAGCCATCGACTCAGTATCGGTCGGCTCCTACGGCAACCTCGCTTCCCGTTGTTCGCCAGCGCCAGCGATCCGGTCGAACTCCGATCCAGAATCTCACAGCTGCAGCTCGAATAGCAGAGTCAATTCAACCTTCCCAGTCAGAAGCTGGCTAAGGTTTGATGCAGATCCGGGCTTTACTCTGGGCAGCAGGAGAGCAGAATACAGCAGTATCTCAATCACGGAATAGGATTCATAGCAGATCTGTGGTGGCAGATACTGTCCAATCTGCTCACAGCCCGAGATCGCCTCCGCGGCGTGAAGAACGTGGGCACCGGCAAGATCAGTACAGGAGCTGTGAGTAGTATGATCATCGACTCGACCATGATGACCGTCGTCGAGTGCCCACGCCTCCTCCGAGGAGTGGGTCATACGTGCCTCGGCGGCAAGATGACAGGCGCCCCCACAGCGGCGAACGAAGAATTCTGGTTGACCCCAGAGAGCCAGGCTTTGATGCAAGACCTATCCTCGTTCAAGGTCTGGTTGATAGGAACAGAGCTCACAGAGAAGGCCACGATAGAGATCATCTGACTGGAAGCAGAGTGCACGTTTCAGGACCCGAGTGTTTGAGCAGAGCAATCAGAGTAGCAGTGATTCCTCCCAACTTCAGGTTGGCGACTGGAGTCAGCAAGTTCACCGGCGAGTCCAAGCTAGACACTTGGCTTGAGGACTACCGAGTGGCTGTGCAGATTGGTGGCGGCAATGTTGATGTGGCTATAAAGCACCTTCCCTTGATGTTGGAGGGCTCGGCCAGGGCATGGTTGAATCAGTTGGCTCCCGGCAGCATATATAGTTGGGAGGAACTTGCTCGAGTGTTTGTTAGAACCTTTGAAGGTACTTGCAAAAGGCCGGCAGGGTTGACAGAATTGCAGTGTTGTGTTCAGAAACCGAATGAAACTTTGAGGGACTATATCCAGAGATGGATCATGTTACACCATACAGTGGAGAATGTGTCGGATCACCAAGCAATTTGTGCCTTCAAGGAAGGCGTTAAGTATCGGAGTTGAATCTGAAATTCAGTCGGACAGGAGATATGATGTTGACTCGGATGATGGAGATTGCCACCAAATATGCCAATGGTGAAGAGGAAGACCGACTCCGGAGTGGCAAGCACAAAATAGTCGCCCAAGAAACCGGAGGAGGGAATTCTAGTCGAAAACAGAAGCGAAAGGTTGAACCAGCTGGTCCTGGTGAAGCTTTAGTTGTTGCCCAAGGAAAGTTCAAAGGAAAGCCCAAAGCGCCCTGGACTCCCAAAAAGGTTAAGGATAAAGATGGGAATGATGTGTTGGATTTACCGTGCCATATTCATACCAAAAAAGATGAAGAGGGGAACATCATTTACCCTAAACACACCACTCGACGGTGTCGTTTCCTGATCCAGCAGTTCCGAGAGAAACAACCCAAGGAGAAGGAAAAGGAGTCGGATGGAGGTGAGGATAGAGAAGAAGATGATGATGGTTTTCCCAATGTCAATTCCACGCTGATGATTTTTGCTGATGTTGAAAGCAAGAGTCGGTTGAAAGTTATTAACAGAGAAGTAAACATGGTTGCTCCAGCAACACCCAGTTATCTGAAGTGGTCCCAGACTGCCATCACATTCGACCAGTCGGACCATCCAGCTCATATAGCCACCCAGGGAGGCAAGCACTGGTGGTCGACCCAGTAGTTGAAGGCACTCAACTGACTAAAGTGATGATGGATGGTGGCAGTGGCCTGAATATCCTTTATGCTGAAACTTTGAAGGGAATGGGCATTCCGATGTCCAAGCTTAGTGAAAGCAACATGAGTTTCCACAGCGTTATACCTGGCAAGAAGGCTCAGCCACTCGGCCAGATCGCCCTTGAAGTGGTTTTTGGTGATTCCAAGAATTACTGCAAGGAAAAGTTGACATTTGAGGTAGTGGATTTCAAGAGTGCTTACCATGCTATTCTGGGTAGGCCATCTTATGCACGTTTTATGGCTCGACCATGTTACGTGTATCTCAAATTAAAGATGCCTGGTCCTAGAGGAGTAATCACTGTCACTGGCAATCGGCAGAAGGCGGAAGAGTGCTTTCAAAAGGGCTCAAAAATTGCCGATGCACAGATGGCGGTAGTAGAACTGCAAGAATATAAAAAAAAATGCAGATCCGAGTGATTTTCTGCGAGCCAAGAAGCCTGCCACATATTCTGCATTTCAGTTTTCCGGTGAAACAAAGTCGATTCATATTCACCCGACCGATATCAATGTTGCTCCGACCCATATCTCAACAACACTCGACAGCAAATAGGAAGAAGCGCTCATCCAGTTCCTCCGTGAGAACTGGGACATCTTTGCATGGAAACCTTCTGACATGCCGGGTGTACCCAGGGGACTGGCCGAGCATCGTTTGTGAGTCGACCCAAAAGTAAAACCAGCCAAGTAACATCTCCGATGGTCCGCCGTCCAGAAGAGAAAGGCAATTGGTGAGGAAGTGGCTCGGCTCCTGGCAGCTGAGTTCATTCGAGAAATCTACCACTCCGAGTGCCTCGCTAATGTTGTCATGGTCCCCAAGAAGGACGATTCACTTCGCATGTGCATTGACTTCAAGCATATCAATCAGGCCTGCCCGAAAGATCATTTTCCTCTCCCCCACATCGACCAAATCGTTGACTCAACTGCGGGGTGTGAGCGTTTGTCTTTTTTGGACGCCTATTCCGGGTACCATCAGATCCGACTGTATGGACCTGATGAGATAAAAACGGCTTTCATCACTCCATTCGGATGCTTCTGTTATGTCACCATGCCATTCGGCTTGAAGAACGCCGGAGCCACATTCACGAGGATGATCCAGAAGTGTCTGCTCACTCAAATCAGTCGAAATGTGAAAGCATACATGGATGACATTGTGGTCAAGTCACGTAAAGGTTCCGACCAGCCGGCTGACCTTGCTGAAACCTTTGCCAATCTCAGAAGATATGATATCAAGCTTAATCCATCAAAGTGCACATTCGGAGTTCCTGGTGGAAAGTTACTCAGTTTCCTTGTTTCAGAATGAGGGATCGACGCTAACCCAGAGAAAGTTGGTGCTATACTTCGGATGAAATGCCCTGTGCGTGTGCACGATGTCCAGAAACTTACTGGTTGTTTGGCCGCCTTGAGTCGATTCATTTCTCGCCTCGGTGAAAATTCATTGCCTCTTTGTCGACTGATGAATAAGTCTGATAAGTTCGAGTGGACTCCCGAAGCTGATGCAGCGTTTGCAAAGCTCAAAGCCCTCCTTTCCACCCAGCCGGTGCTTGATGCATGCTACCTCTTGAGCCTGCGTTGGATTTCCCCGAAGAGGAAAGGATGATGCAGTAGAGTAGCGTAAGTATTTCCCTCAGTTTTTGAGAACCAAGGTATCAATCCAGTAGGAGGCCACGCTCAAGTCCCTCGTACCCGCACAAAACGATAGCTACTCGCAACCAACGCGATTAGGGGTTGTCAATCCCTTCATGGTCACTTACGAGAGTGAGATCTGGTAGATATAATATTTTTGGTATTTTTGGTATAGAGATGCAAAGTAAAAAAGTAAAAGGCAAAGTAAAAAAGCAAAGCAAGATTAAAGTGATGGAGATTGATATGATGAGAATAGACCCGGGGGCCATAGGTTTCACTAGTGGCTTCTCTCAAGAGCATAAGTATTCTACGGTGGGTGAACAAATTACTATTGAGAAATTGACAGAATTGAGCATAGTTATGAGAATATCTAGGCATGATCATGTATATAGGCATCACGTCCGTGACAAGTAGACCGAAACAATTCTGCATCTACTACTATTACTCCACTCATCGACCGCTATCCAGCATGCATCTAGAGTATTAAGTTAAAAACAGAGTAACGCTTTAAGCAAGATGACATGATGTAGAGAGATAAATTCATGCAATATGAAATAAACCCCATCTTGTTATCCTCGATGGCAACGATACAATACGTGCCTTGCTGCCCCTTCTGTCACTGGGGAAGGACACCGCAAGATCGAACCCAAAGCTAAGCACTTCTCTCATGGCAAGAACTACCAATCTAGTTGGCCAAACCAAATGGATAATTCGAAGAGACTTGCAAAGATAACCAATCATACATAAAAGAATTCAGAGAAGATTCAAATATTATTCATAGATAGACTTGATCATAAACCCACAATTCATCGTTCTCAACAAACACACCGCAAAAAGAAGAAGATTACATCGAATAGATCTCCACGAGAGAGGGGGAGAACTTTGTATTGAGATCCAAAAAGAGAGAAGAAGCCATCTAGCTAATAACTATGGACCCGAAGGTCTGAGGTAAACTACTCACACTTCATCGGAGAGGCTATGATGATGTAGAAGCCCTCCGTGATGACGGCCCTCTTCGGCGGAGCTCCGGAACAGGCCCCAATATGGGATCTCATGGATACAGAAAGTTGTGGTGGTGGAATTAGGTTTTTGGCTCCGTCTCTGTTCGTTTGGGGGTACGTAGGTATATATAGGAGGAAGAAGTACGTCGGTGGAGCTTCGGTGGGCCCACGAGGGTGCGGGCGCGCCTGGGGTATCGGGCACGCCCCCTACCTCATACCCACCTTGAAGCTTCCTTGGCGTAGGGTCCAAGTCTCCTGGGTCATATTCGGGAAGAAAATCACGTTCTAGAAAGGTTTATTCCGTTTGGACTCCATTTGATATTCTGTTTCTTCGAAACACTGAAATAGGCAAAAAACAACAATTCTGGGATGGGCCTCCGGTTAATAGGTTAGTCCCAAAAATAATATAAAAGTGGAAAATAAAGCCCAATATAGTCCAAAACAGTAGATAATATAGCATGGAGCGATCAAAAATTATAGATACGTTGGAGACATATCAGGCATCCCCAAGCTTAATTCCTGCTCGTCCTTTAGTAGGTAAATGATAAAAAGAGAATTTTTGATGCGGAGTGCTACTTGGCATAATTTCAATGCAAATCTTCTTAATTGTGATATGAATATTCAGATTCGAAAGATTCAAGACAAAAGTGTAAGCGTCCATTTTTGGATCCTTGGCATCAAAGTCTCCATTTATTTGGGATGTCGCGAGGTTTGAATCCCCGCGCACCTCTAGGCGTTGAATGCCCATGGATACTGCCATCCGGAGACCATGTAGAAGGGCCTCATATTCGGCTGCGTTGTTGGAGTCCGTATACATTATTTGCAGTACGTATTGAACGGTGTCTCCTGTTGGGGACGTCAAAATGACGCCAGCCCCCAGACCAGCCAACATTTTGGAGCCATTGAAGTGCATGATCCAGTTTGAATATGTGCCGTACTCTTTAGGGAGTTCGGCTTCCGTCCATTCAGCAACGAAGTCAGCCAAAACTTGCGATTTAATAGCTCGACGTGGCTTGTAAGTTATGTCGAATGGGAGGAGCTCAATGGCCCATTTGGCAATCCCGCCCATCGCGTCGTGGTTGTTTATAATATTGTGAAGTGGTACTTCCGAAGCTACCATTATCGAACACTCTTCAAAGTAGTGTCGCAGCTTCCGGGATGCCATAAATACTGCGTACCTATCTTTTGATAATGCAGGTACCGTGATTTGCATGGAGTGAGGATAGTGGACACATAGTAAACCGGCTTTTGAAGGGGAAATTTGTGTCCGTCCACTTCTCGCTCGACGAAAAGCACTGCGCTTACTACTTGATGAGTTGACGCAATGTATAATAGCATTGGTTCGCCAATGTTTGGCGCGGCCAGGACTGGGTTTGTTGCCAATATGGCTTTTATTTCGTTCAGTCCGGCCGTGGCGGCGTCCGTCCACTCGAAGTGTTCGGTGCGTCGGAGGAGGCGATAAAGGCGTAATGTCTTTTCTCCCAAGCGGGAGATAAAGCGGCTTAGAGCCGCCACGCATCCAGTTAATTTTTGTATTTGTTTGAGGTCTGTTGGGGTAGCCAACTGTGACAACGCTCGGATTTTGGCCGGATTAGCTTCAATACCTCTACTGGAGATAATGAATCCCAGGAGCTTTCCTACTGGTACGCCGAAAACGCATTTTTCCGGGTTGAGCTTGATGTCATATGTTCGGAGGTTGTCGAATGTGAGCCTCAAGTCATCTACTAGAGTTTCGACATGCTTGGTTTTAACGACCACGTCATCTACGTATGCCTCCACTGTTTTGCCGATCTGGTTTGCCAGGCATGTCTGAATCATGCGCTGATATGTTGCACCGGTGTTTTTTAGCCCGAAGGGCATTGTGTTGAAGCAGAATGGGCCGTATGGTGTGATGAATGCCGTTGCGGCTTGTTCTGTCTCTGCCATTTTGATTTGACGGTAGCTGGAGTATGCATCGAGGAAACACAACGAATCGTGTCCTGCGGTAACATCGATGATTTGATCGATGTGGGGGGGGGGGGGAGGGATCCTTTGGGCAGGCCTTGTTAAGGTCCTTAAAATCGACGCACAAGCGCCAGGATTTGTCCTTCTTTGGTACCATCACCAGGTTTGCTAGCCAGTCCGGATGTTTTATGTCTCTGATGAATCCGGCCTCCAATAGCTTGGCTAGTTCCTCTCCCATGGCTTGTCTTTTAGGCTCGGAGAAATGTCGAAGAGCCTGCTTGACTGGCTTGAATCCTTTTAGGATATGTAGGCTGTGTTCAGCCAGCCTGCGTGGGATTCCTGGCATGTCTGAAGGGTGCCAGGCAAAAATGTCCCAGTTCTCGCATAGGAACTCTCGCAGTGCGGCGTCGACATCAGGGTTTAATTGTGCCCCGATGGAAGCTGTTTTTGTAGGGTCTGTTGGATGGACTTGGAATTTGACTATTTCGTCCGCCGGCTTAAAGGAGGTGGACTTGGATCTTTTATTGAGTATCACGTCGTCCCTGTTCATCGTGGAGCGCAGCGCAGTTAGTTCTTTGGCCGCTAGGGCTTCGGATAGTGCCTCAAGGGCCAGTGCGGCTGTCTTATTTTCGGCGCGGAGTGCTATGTCCGGATCACTAACAAGAGTGATGATTCCGTTGGGCCCGGGAATTTTGAGCTTCATGTACCCGTAATGGGGTATGGCTTGGAAGATTGTAAACTCCTCCCGCCCTAATAGAGCGTGGTATCCGCTGCTGAACAGGGCCACTTGGAATGTAATTTCTTCAGACCTGTAATTATCCGGCGTGCCGAATACCACGTCTAGTGTGATTTTTCCGGTGCAGCGTGCTTCCCGACTGGGGATGATTCCTCTAAAGGTTGTGCTACTTTGCTTAATGCGACTCCAGTCTATTTCCATCTTTTGAAGAGTTTCCTCATAGATGAGGTTTAATCCGCTGCCGCCGTCCATGAGTACCTTGGTGAGTCGAAAGCCGTCCACGATTGGACTGAGGACCAGTGCGGCTGGTACTCGGGCTGTTCGGAATTTAGGTTTGTCACTAGCATTGAAGGTAATAGCCGTGTCGCTCCAAGGATTTGTTTCTGCTATGTGGCAGATTTCGGACATGCTGCGGAGTGTTCGCTTCCGTCTATTATTTGACGCGAAGGTCTCAAAGACCGTATTGTTGTCCTCGGGGTGGTGCTCTGTGGTTTTTGGGAGGAGTAGATCCTCACCACTTTTGGCCACCTGCTGGAGTATCCGGCATGCTCTAAGGCTGTGCGTTGGTATTGCATCCGCTGTACTATGAATTTTGCAGGGTCTGTTGAGCCATCCCTCCAGTACGGTTCCTTGCCCCATAGAGGGCTTTTGCTTTTTGGTAGTTAACCCAGGTGTATTGTGATAATGCACCCTTTTATTTCGGACTGGGTTTGTATTCAGGGCCGGATTATCCCAAAATTTTATTTCGGTTTTCCAGACACTTTCCATCGCACAGTACTTTCATACTATGGACACCAAGTCGGCAAAGCGTGTAATTTCGCGACGACTTATGGCGTTGAGGATTCCCTTGTTCGTGCAATTATTGCAGAAGAATGAAATTGCGTCTTCCTCGCGGCAGTCCTTTATCCTGTTCTTGACCAGGAGGAATCTGGCCTAGTAATGGTGTACTGTTTCTTCGGGCTCTTGCCTAATTTGGGATAGATCGCGTATGTTTGGGTGGGTGGGTGGAATTGAATCCGAATCCTCACCCAATCTGAGGCTCAGTAGCCAAGGAGTTTCCGAAGTCGAAAGTTTGGATTATTGGATGTTTTCCGGTAAATCTAGCCCGCTGCCTGATTCTGGGTTCAGGCTTTGAGTGACATCCTCCCCTCCGCGGGTATCCGGCTTGTAGGGATCGGGAATCCAGACGTAGCTAGTCCTTAAGATGGATGAAGGGTTGTCGCATTGTTCTTCCACCACTGCAACGTGATGGGTGACCTGGGGAGAGTTAATTTATCTCAGATCGGGTTGAGGCCCAATCTAATCATAGTCTGTAGCGACTCCCAGGGCGGCGATGCGATCCAAGAGCTCGTTCAGGGAAGAGAGCTCCATTGGATCTAACTGCTCGGCGAGTTCCGAGTTGACGTGAAGATTTCTTTCGATGACCCGAGAAGTCATCGTCGGCACAGCGGCCGAACAGGCGGTCATAAGAAAACCACCTAGCCGGAGAGTTTGGACGATAGCCAGAGTTCCCTCAGTGATAGTGCCGTCTTTAAAGACGGGACGAGACATCCTTCCTGGTGGCGACGGCACAGCAGAACTCTCAATGAAAGCACCAATGTCGGTGTCAAAACCGGCGGATCTCGGGTAGGGGGTCCCGAACTGTGCGTCTAGGCCGGATGGTAACAGGAGGCAGAGGACACAATGTTTTACCCAGGTTCGGGCCCTCTTGATGGAGGTAAAACCCTATGTCCTGCTCGATTAATATTGAAGATATGTGTAGTACAAGAGTAGATCTACCACGAGATCAGAGAGGCTAAACCCTAGAAGCTAGCCTATGGTATGATTGTATGTTGTGATTGTTGTCCTACGGACTAAAACCCTTCGGTTTATATAGACACCGGATAGGGTTAGGGTTACACAAGGTCGGTTACAAAGGAGGTGATATCCATATACGTATTGCCTAGCTTGCCTTCCACGCCAAGTAGAGTCCCATCCGTACATGAGATGAAGTCTTCAATCTTGTATCTTCATAGTCTAACGGTCCCATCAATGGAGATAGTCCGGCTATCCGGAGACCCCCTAATCCAGGACTCCCTCAGCAAGAACTACCAATCTAGTTGGCCAAACCAAACGGATAATTCGAAGAGACTTGCAAAGATAACCAATCATACATAAAAGAATTCAGAGAAGATTCAAATATTATTCATAGATAGACTTGATCATAAACCCACAATTCATCGGTCTCAACAAACACACCGCAAAAAGAAGATGATTACATCGAATAGATCTCCACGAGAGAGGGGGAGAACTTTGTATTGAGATCCAAAAAGAGAGAAGCCATCTAGCTAATAACTATGGACCCGAAGGTCTGAGGTAAACTACTCACACTTCATCGGAGAGGCTATGATGATGTAGAAGCCCTCCGTGATGACGGCCCTCTCCGGCGGAGCTCCGCAACAGGCCCCAAGATGGGATCTCATGGATACAGAAAGTTGCGGCGGTGGAATTAGGTTTTTGGCTCCGTCTCTGTTCGTTTGGGGGTACGTAGGTATATATAGGAGGAAGAAGTAGGTCGGTGGAGCTTCGGTGGGCCCACGAGGGTGGGGGCGCGCCTGGGGGTATAGGGCGCGCCCCCCTACCTCATGCCCACCTCGAAGCTTCCTTGGCGTAGGGTCCAAGTCTCCCGGGTCATATTCGGGAAGAAAATCACGTTCCAGAAAGGTTTATTCCGTTTGGACTCCGTTTGATATTCCGTTTCTTCGAAACACTGAAATAGGCAAAAAACAGCAATTCTGGGCTGGGCCTCCGGTTAATAGGTTAGTCCCAAAAATAATATAGAAGTGGAAAATAAAGCCCAATATAGTCCAAAATAGTAGATAATATAGCATGGAGCGATCAAAAATTATAGATACGTTGGAGACGTATCACTGCAGCAATCAGCAAAGAGCCTTTACTGCTTTATATTGAAGCCACTTGACAAGTTGTCAGTACAGTACTCACGGTCGAGCGGGAGGAAGAAGGAAAAGCCTATAAAGTTCAGCGCCCAGTATATTATGTTTCTGAAGTTCTGACTCCGTCAAAGCAAAGATATCCACATTATCAGAAGCTTGTTTATGGGATTTACATGACCACGAAGAAGGTTGCACACTATTTCTCTGATCATTCCATCACAGTCGTCAGCGACGCTCCATTATCAGAGATTCTGAAAAACAGAGATGCAACTGGTCGAGTGGCAAAGTGGGCGATTGAACTCCTTTCCCTGGACATCAAATTTGAGGCAAAGAAAGCTATCAAGTCCCAAGCAATAGCTGATTTCCTCGCCGAGTGGATCGAACAGCAACTTCCGGCCCAAATTCACTCGAAGCATTGGACCATGTTCTTTGATGGGTCCAAGATGTTGAATGGTTCCGGTGCTGGGGTGGTGTTGGTATCCCCCCGTGGTGACAAACTCAGCTATGTTCTCCAGATTCACTTTGACTCCTCCAACAATGAAGCTGAATATGAAGCACTTCTGTATGGGTTGCGTATGGCCATTTCACTCGGTGTCCATCGCCTCATGGTCTATGGCGACTCAGATTTAGTGGTCAATCAGGTGATGAAGGAGTGGGACGTCAGAAGCACAATTGTGACTGGTTATTGCAATGCAGTGAGAAAGTTAGAAAAGAGGTTTGAGGGGTTAGAGCTCCATCACATCCCTCGACTGAAAAATCAAGCAGCCGATGATCTGGCAAAGAGAGGCTCCAAAAGGGAAGCCATTCCCAGCAATGTGTTCCTAGAGCATATCCATACACCCTCAGTTCAAGAAGATCGCTTCATTGAAGAGCCCCCGCAGCCGAAGAGTGCCACCGATCCGACTGAAATCGAGGTTCTAGCCATGGTCGATTTGATTATGGAGGTTTTGGTCATCACCCCCGATTGGACAGTACCATATATCATGTACATTCTTAGAAGGGAACTCCTAGAGGATGAAGAAGAGGCTCGACAGATCGTCCGTCAATCTAAAGCATTTACTATGATAAGAGGACAGTTGTTCAGAGAAAGTGTGACTGGAGTTTGCCAGAAATGCATAACACCTAGAGAAGGTCGAGTGATCCTCAATGACATCCACTCGGGGACCTGTGGTCACCATGCGTCCTCTCGGACCATTGTGGCCAAAGCATACTGAGCGGGATTTTACTGGCCACGGGCAAATGACATGGCAAAAGAAATAGTCGACAAATGTGAAGGTTGCCAGTTTTATTCCAACATGTCTCACAAGCCTGCATCGTCCCTAAAGACCATTCCACTCGTCAGGCCCTTTGCTATTTGGGGATTGGACATGGTTGGACCTCTGAGGACTGGTAGGAGTGGATTCACTCATGTGCTTGTAGCAGTCGACGAGTTCACCAAGTGGATTGAGGCCAAGCCTATCAAGAACCTTGAAGCCAGTACTGCTGTCAGCTTCATCAGAGAGTTAACATTCAGATATGGTGTTCCACACAGCATCATCACTGACAATGGGTCAAACTTCGATTCTGATGAGTTCAGAACTTTCTGTGCTTCCCAAGGTACTCGAGTCGGCTATGCCTCAGTCGCCCACCCCCGGTCGAATGGGCAAGCTGAAAGAGCAAATGGATTGATTCTCAAAGGATTGAAACCCCGACTAATGTGTGACCTCAAACACGCAGCAGGATCATGGGTCGATGAACTTCCATCAGTATTGTGGGGATTGAGGACAACTACCAATCGGTCGACTGGCAGAACCCCCTTTTCTTGGTTTATGGAGCCGAAGTTGTACTTCTGAGTGACTTGCTCCACAATGCGCCCCGAGTCGAGCTTTTCTCAGAAGAAGAAGCAGAACAGGCACAGCAAGATGTAGTCGATCTCCTGGAAGAAGAAAGAGAGATGGCCTTGATCCGATCAACCATCTATCAGCAAGACCTGTGTCGATTCCGTGCCAGAAACGTGAGGAGTCGAGCATTTCAAGAGGGAGACTTGGTTCTCCGAGTGGATCAGCAGAAACCTCACAAGATTGCTCCTGCCTGGGAAGGGCCCTTCATTGTCACCAGAGTGCTCCACAATGGAGCGTACCACCTCTACAACGTCGAGCACAAGAAAGACGAGCCGCGAGCTTGGAATGCGGAGCTGCTCCGCCCCTTTTATACTTAAGCACTCAGTCTATTGAGATGTAATAAAAACACCTTTGTAGTTTGTTTATCAAAGACAAGAGTTTTTCAGTCTTCTAAAATGATTGTCGATTTCTTACGCTTGTTTCTGAAATCCCCCAGTGGGTGGCTTAGCTGCGAATCCGTTTCGCCTAAGTTGAAAAAATCCTACTGAGTGATGAGCAAACCTCTCACTCAGAGGCTTAGCTGCGAATCCGTTTCGCCTAAGTTGAAAAAATCCTACCGAGTGGTGAGCAAGCCTCTCACTCGGGGGCTTAGCTGCAGTCCAGTACTCGTCTAAGTTGAAAAAATCCTACTGAGTGGTCAGCAAGCCTCTCACTCGGGGGCTTAGCTGCAGTCCAGTACTCGCCTAAGTTGAAAAAATCCTACCGAGTGGTGAGCAAGCCTCTCACTCGGGGGCTTAGCTAGAGTCCGGTACTCGCCTAAGTTGAAAAAATCCTATCGAGTGGTGACCAAGCCTCTCACTCGGGGGCTTAGCT
>NC_041382.1:283815020-283834805 GCF_002162155.2 Triticum dicoccoides
AGGACGATGAGGTGCAGGTCGACTGTAATCCTCTCCACGGAGCTGCGCCACAAGTACAATGTGCGCTCCATCCCTATCCACAAGAACGACGAGGTGCAGGTCGACTGCAATCCTCTCCATGGAGCTACGCCACAAGTACAATGTCCGTTGCATCCCTATCCGTAAGGACGATGAGGTGCAGGTCGACTGCAAACCTCTCCTCAGAGCTGTGCCACAATTACAATGTCCGCTCCATCCCTATCCGCAAGGACGATGAGGCGCAGGTCGACTGGGATATATCCCTCAGAATATTCCGAGTGAAGAATAAGTTCCACTCGAAGGCAAACGCAAGCACATGCAGAAGATAAACCAAGATCAGATAAAATCTCAAGAGTTTCAGGACGAAGAACAAAAGTACTCGGGCGTCGGGCCCGAAGGAGTTTAACGGTTACAAAAACCAGTCAGCATTCCGAGGCAAATTTAAAGCAAGTTTAAGTATCAAGTTTGTTCACTCGGCAGGAGGAGGACTTGCAGGCTCGACAAACTCATCCAAATCAATCCCGTCAGCGATCCGAGTGGCAGCAGCAATGAAAGTCTCCATGAAGGACTAGAAGTCATGCCTTTTTGTGTTTGCGACCTTGATTGCCGCCAGCTTCTCTTCTCGAGCTTCTCTGCAGTGGACCCTGACCAGTGACAAAGCCATGTCAGCACCGCTTCGGGTAGAGGACTTCTTCCATTCGTGCACTCGACCAGGGACCTCATTGAGTCGAGCCATCAGAGACTCGAGATCATTCTGAAGCGTTGCCCTTGTCCAGAGCGATGAGTCGATGCGTGAAACTGCAACCTTCAGACGGGCAAGATAACTTGTAACATTGGCGACGCGGGATTCCAGTCGAAGCACATTCATGGCAGCCTCGTCGCCGACTGGAGAAAGGATAGGGTCCAAGCCCGTCTTGATCCGTCCAGTCTCCTCTTCAAAGTTTTGGCAGAATTTTGCAGAGTCAAGGAGTTAACGAGTCGACTGGTCAGGTCTAACTTGCAAACAGTAAAACAGTCGGGTAAAAAAGGGATACCTTCGAGCATAAGAAAGAGTTTCTTGGCGAGAGCTTTCAGATAAGCCTCCAAATCGTTCTTCCAGCGAGTCATGCTTTCCAGCTGGTCGTTCAGAGCCACTTTATCTTTTTTCAGACGAGTCGCCTCTCGATTGGGTTCAGTGAGAGACGACTTCAACTTGTTGATTTCTTCCTCTAGCGCTCCGGCCGAAGCCAGTTTCTGGTCAGCAAAGGAAGTCTTCTCCTGAGCCTCCTTCTGCGTAGCTGCAAGGTCCAAGTCCTTCTTCTCCAGGGCCAGTCTCATTTTCTCTGCAAAATACACATTTAGATCAAACAGAAGAATGAAGAGATAACTTGAAGGATGGTCAAGATAAGTAGTCGACAGGCCGTTACCTTCCGCCAAGGTTCCACCTCGAGACGGCGACGCTTAGTCCCAAAAGCTTCCTTCTGATTTTTTTTCCAGGGAAAAAGACACCTTATACCAGAAGATGGGCATCGGGGTGCTTCCAGGTGGCACACGAGGCAGGGGGCGCGCCCAAGGGATAGGGCGCGCCCTCCACCCTTGTGGAAAGTGGGTGGCCCACCTTTGGTGCTTTCTTAGCCCAACATTTTTAATATATTCCAAAACTGACTTTCGTGGAGTTTCAGGACTTTTGGAGTTGTGCAGAATAGGTCTCTAATATTTGCTCGTTTTCCAGCCCGGAATTCCAGCTGCCGGCATTCTCACTCTTCATGTAAACCCTGTAAAATAAGAGAGAAAAGGCATAAGTATTGTGACATAATGTGTAATAACATCCCATAATGCAATAAATATCAATATAAAAGGATGATGCAAAATGGATGTATCAACTCCCCCAAGCTTAGACCTCGCTTGTCCTCAAGCGGAAGCCGATATCAAAAAATATGTCCACATGTTTAGAGATAGAGGTGTCGATAAAATAAAATACAGACATGAGGGCATCATGGTCATTCTTAGAATAGCAACATATATATATATATATATATATATATATATATATATATATATTGTCAAATGATTTCTTATGCTGAAGTAACAATCTATTCACAATCTAAAGTATGAACCAGAAACTTCATTGAAAAACTAGCAAACTATAATCTCAGTCATTGAAGCAATTGCAATTTATCATAACATCGTAAAGAGTCAATATAAGAGCTTTTCAGCAAGTCCACATACTCAACTATCATTTAATCTTTCACAATTGCTAACACTCACGCAATACTTATGGGTATGAAGTTTTAATCGGACACAGAGAAAGATAGGGGCTTATAGTTTTGCCTCCCAACCTTTTTCCTCAAGGGTAACGTCAACAATAATGCTTTATGAAAACCCACACCAATTGGATATATATATATATATATCAAGATCTTTCCAACACATAGTGCTTGCCAAAGGATAAATTGTAGAAAGGAGAGGTGAAGATCACAATGACTCTTGTATAAGGTATAAGACAAAAATAAAAGATAGGCCCTTCGCAGAGGGAAGCAGAGGTTGTCATGTGCTTTTAAGGTTGGATGCACAAAATCTTAATGCAAAAGAATGGCACTTTATATTGCACTTGTGATAGGGACCTTTATTATGCATTACGTCGCTTTTATTTCTTCCATATCACAAGCTCGTATAAAGCTTATTTTCTCCACACTAATAGATCATACATATTTAGAGAGCAATTTTTATTGCTTGCAACAATGACAACTTACTTGAAGGATCTTACTCAATCCATAGGTAGATATGGTGGACTCTCATGGCAAAACTGGGTTTAAGGATATTTGGAAGCACAAGTAGTATCCCTACTTGGTGCAAAGAATTTGGCTAGCATGAGGGGGAAAGGCAAGCTCAAAATGTTGGATGATCCATGAAAATATAATTTATTTCGGATATAAGAAAACATAACCCATTACGTTGTCTTCCTTGTCCAACATCAACTTTTTAGCATGTCATATTTTAGTGAGTGCTCACAATGATAAAAGATGTCCAAGATAGTATATTTATATGTGAAAACCTCTCTTTCTTTATTACTTCCTATTAATTGCAACGATGACCAAAACTATGTTTGTCAACTATCAACAACTTTTATTCATCATACTCTTTATATGTGAAGTCATTACTCTCCATAAGATCAATATGATCTCTTTATTTCTTTTTATTCTTTCTTTTTTCTTTTATTACCTCAAGATCATAGCAAGATAACCAAGCCCTCGACTCAAGACTAATCTTTATTATATATAGCTCACGGACTCGATTACATTGATAAGGATCAACACAAAAACTCAAAGCTAGATCATACTAAACTTTATTCTACTAGATCAAGATATAACCAAAAGGATCAAACTAAGAAAAACGGTAAATATAGAAGTGTGATGGTGATATGATACCGGTGCACCTCCCCCAAGCTTGGCAGTTGCCAAGGGGAGTGCCCATACCCATGTGTTTATGTCTCTTTCTTCGGAGGTAGTGATGTGATATTTTTGGCGATGATGCCCCTTAGGATATGGTTCTCTTCGTCGAGCTTATTGACTTGCTGCTTAAGATCCATTGTTTCCTTCCAGAGTTTTCCCGAGATGGCTAAAGATTCTTTCACCCATGGATGTTGCATAGCTGCGGGAGAACAAGTAACACTCTTTTTCATATTTTCATAAGAAAGAAATCTTGCATTGGGAGGGATGACCGAATTTGGAATAACTGAGCTCTGGAGTTCCTCCATCATAAATCTGGCTTGGAGACGAGAGGTAACTTCATGATCTTCCTCCATGGCATTTATCCTTTTCAAGTCGGCCTCCATCTATTCCTCAGTTGATGGCCCAAAGTGATCGACATCGCTGTTTGCTTTTGGCCATGGTGTCGGGTGAGATACCCGTCTCTCCCCGACTGACTCTTGAGAAGACATCTTGATCTAATCTGCGGCAGAAACAATTCAAAACAAAAACAGAGGATTTTGTCGTGGTACGGTGGTCAAAACCTTCGGGAGATTATATAATGAATTTTTATCGACCAAAAGAAATATCGTGCAAGAAAACGGAGTCCGGAGGGCACACGAGGTGCCCACGAGGCAGGGGGCGCGCCCACCACCCTCGTGGATGCCTCGTGTCCCTTTCGGACTACTTCTTATGTTTCCTACACTTTTAAACATTCCAAAACGAAGAAAAAATGATATTAGAACTATTTTGGAGTCGGTTTACTTACCGTACCACATACCTATTCCTTTTTGGAGTCTAAAATGTTCTGGAAAGTGTCCCTTATTTACTCCTCCGGGGTTATGGTGTCAATAACATTGGTTTCAACATTTATGGGATTACCTAAGATATAATGTTTGATTCTTTGACCGTTCACCACCTTTGGATTTGTGCCTTCGAAGTTGTTGATTGTTATGGCACCGGAACGATAGACCTCCTCGATAACTGAAGGATCTTCCCATTTAGAGAGGAGTTTTCCTGCAAAAAATCTTAAACTAGAGTTGTATAACAAAACATAATCACCTACATTAAACTCGCGCTTTTGTATCCTTTTGCCATGCCATCTTTTAACTTTTTCTTTAAACAGTTTGGCATTCTCATGGGCATGGGTTCTCCACTCATCAAGTGAGCTAATGTCAAATAGTCTCTTATCACCGGCAAGTTTGAAATCATAATTGAGCTCTTTAATGGCCCAATATGCCTTATGTTCTAGTTCGAGAGGTAAGTGACATGCTTTTCCATAAACCATCTTATATGGATACATACCCATAGGATTTTTATATGCAGTTCTATAGGCCCATAATGCATCATCAAGTTTCTTGGACCAATTCTTTCTTGATCTATTAACAGTCTTTTGCAAAATTAATTTAATCTCTCTATTACTCAGTTCTACTTGACTAGTAGACTGTGGGTGGTATGGAGATGCAATTCTATGATTAACATTATACTTAGCAAGCATTTTATGAAAAGCACCATGAATAAAATGTGAACCACCATCAGTCATTAAGTATCTAGGGACTCCAAACCTTGGAAAAATAACTTCTTTAATCATCTTAATAGAGGTGTTATGGTCAGCACTGCTAGTTGGAATAGCTTCTACCCACTTAGTAACATAATCAACAACAACTAAAATATGTGTATACCCATTAGAGGAAGGAAACGGTCCCATATAATCAAAGCCCCAAACATCAAATGGTTCAATAACAAGTGAATAGTTCATAGGCATTTCTTGACGTCTACAAATATTACCAATTCTTTGACATTCGTCACAAGACAAGACAAACTTATGGGCATATTTGAAAAGAGTAGGCCAATAAAAACCGGATTGCAATACCTTATGTGCAATTCTATCTCCAGCATGGTGTCCCCCATAAGCCTCGGAGTGTGCTACATCTTGAGCACTGTGTTGGTTTTCCCTTGAAGAGGAAAGGGTGGTGTAGTAAATCAGCGTAAGTATTTCCTTTAGTTTTTGAGAACCAAGGTATCGATCCAGTAGGAGACCACGCACGAGTCACCTCGTACCTACACACACAAATAAGAACCTCGCAACCAACGCGATAAAGGGTTTGTTAATCCCTTCACGGCCACTTGCAAGAGTGAGATCTGATAGAGATGATAATAAGATAAATATTTTTGGTATTTTGATGATATAGACTGAAAGTAAAAGATAGCAAAATAAAGTAGATTGGAAACTTTTATGATGGAATATAGACCCGGGGGCCATAGGTTTCACTACTGGCTTCTCTCAAGATAGCATAAGGTTTACGGTGGGTGAACAAATTACTGTCGAGCAATTGATAGAAAAGCGAATAATTATGAGAATATCTAGGCATGATCATGTATATAGGCATCACGTCCGAGACAAGTAGACCGAAACGATTCTGCATCTACTACTATTACTCCACACATCGACTGCTATCTAGCATGCATCTAGAGTATTAAGTTCATAAGAACAGAGTAACGCCTTAAGCAAGATGACATGATGTAGAGGGATAAACTCATGCAATATGATGTAAACCCCATCTTTTTATCCTTGATGGCAACAATACAATACGTGTCATTTCCCTTTCTGTCATTGGGATCGAGCACCGCAAGATTGAACCCAAAGCTAAGCACTTCTCCCATTGGAAGAAAGATGAATCTAGTAGGCCAAACCAAACTGATAATTCAAAGAGACTTGCAAAGACAAACCAATCATACATAAAAGAATTCAGATAAGATTCAAATATTGTTCATAGATAATCTGGATCATAAACCCACAATTCATCGAATCTTGACAAACAAACCGCAAAAAGAAGAGTTACATCGAATAGATCTCCAAGAGAATCGAGGAGAACTTTGTATTGAGATCGTAAGAGAGAGAAGAAGCCATCTAGCTACTAGCTATGGACCTGAAGGTCTGAAGTAAACTACTCACACATCATCGGAGGGGCCATGGAGTTGATGTAGAGGCCCTCCATGATCGATGACCCCTCCGGCGGAGCTCCAGAAAAGGCCCCAAGATGGGATCTCTTGGGTACAGAAGGTTGCGTCGGTGGAATTAGGTTTTGGTGGTGCTCCCCGATGTTTGCGGGGTATATGGATATATATAGGAGGAAGAAGTAGGTCGGTGGAGCAACGAGGGGCCCACTAGGGTGGAGGGCATGCCTAGGGGGGTGTGTGCCCCCGTGCCTCGTGGCCTCTCGATTGTTTCTTGACGTGCACTCCAAGTCTCCTGGATCATGTTTGTTCCAAAAATAACGCTCCCAAAGGTTTCATTCCATTTGGATTCCATTTGATATTCCTTTTCAGCGAAACTCTAAAATAGGCAAAAAAATTGTAATTTGGGTTGGGCCTCCGGTTAATAGGTTAGTCCCAAAAATAATATAAAAGTGTAAAAATAAGCCCATTAACGTCCAAAATAGATAATATAATAGCATGAAACAATCAAAAATTATAGATACGTTGGAGACGTATCAAGCATCCCCAAGCTTAATTCTTGCTCGTCCTCGATTAGGTAAATGATAAAAACAGAATTTTTGATGTGGAATGCTTCCTAACATATTTCTCAATGTAATTTTTATTTATTGTGGCATGAAAGTTCAGATCTGAAAGATTCAAGATAAAAGTTTAATATTGACATAGAAATAATAATACTTCAAGCATACTAACTAAGCAATCATGTCTTCTCAAAATAGCATGGCCAAAGAGAGTTATCCCTACAAAATCATATAGTCTGGCTATGCTCTATCTTCATCACACAAAATATTAAATCATGCACAACCCCGATGACAATCCAAGCAATTTTTTCATACTTTTGATGTTCTCAAACTTTTTCAATCTTCACGCAATATATGAGCATGAGCCATGGATATAGCACTATGGTGGAATAGAATGGTGGTTGTGGAGAAGACAAAAAAGGAGAAGATAGTCTCACATCAACTAGGCGTATCAACGGGCTATGGAGATGCCCATTAATAGATATCAATGTGAGTGAGTAGGGATTGCCATGCAACGGATGCACTAGAGCTATAAGTGTATGAAAGCTCAACAAAAGAAACTAAGTGGGTGTGCATCCAACTTGCTTGCTCACGAAGACCTAGGGCAATTTGAGGAAGCCCATCATTGGAATATACAAGCCAAGTTCTATAATATAAAATTCCCACTAGTTTATGGAAGTGACAACATAAGAGACTCTCTATTATGAAGATCATGGTGCTACTTTGAAGCACAAGTGTGGAAAAAGGATAGTAACATTGTCCCTTCTCTCTTTTTCTCTCATTTCATTTTTTATTTTTATTTATTTGGGCCTTCTTCCTTTTTTGCCTCTTTTTTTTTCTTTTTTTCATCCGGAGTCTCATCCTGACTTGTGGGGGAATCATAGTCTCCATCATCCTTTCCTCACTGGGACAATGCTCTAATAATGATGATCATCACACTTCGTTTTACTTACAACTCAATACTTAGAACAAAATATGACTCTATGTGAATGCCACCGGCGGTGTACCGGGATATGCAATGAATCAAGAGTGACATGTATGAAAACATTATGAACGGTGGCTTTGCCACAAATACGATGTCAACTACATGATCATGCAAAGCAATATGACAATGATGAAGCATGTCATAGCAAACGGAACGGTGGAAAGTTGCATGGAAATATATCTCGGAATGGCTATGGAAATGCCATAATAGGTAGGTATGGTGGCTGTTTTGAGGAAGTTATGGTGGGTTTATGGTACCAGTGAAAGTTGTGCGGTACTAGAGAGGCTAGAAATCGTGGAAGGGTGAGGGTGCGTATAATCCATCGACTCAACATTAGTCATAAAGAACTCACATACTTATTGCAAAAATCGATTAGTTATTGAAACAAAGTACTACGCGCATGATCCTAGGGGGATAGATTGGTAGGAAAAGATCATCGCTCGTCCCCGGCCGCCACTCATAAGGAAGGCAATCAATAAATAAATCATGCTCCAACTTCATCACATAACGGTTCATCATACGTGCATGCTACGGGAATCACAAACTTCAACACAAGTATTTCTCAAATTCACAACTACTCAACTCGCATGACTCTAATATCACCATCTCCATATCTCAAAACAATCATCAAGTATCAAACTTCTCTTAGTATTCAATGCACTTATATGAAAGTTTTTATTACGCCTAAAAGAAAATTGCCATGTTGTTCTAAAGGACTCTCAAAATAATATAAGTGAAGCATGAGAGATCAATTATTTCTATAAAATAGAACCACCACCGTGCTCTAAAAGATATAAGTGAACCACTAGAGCAAAAACTATATAGCTCAAAAGATATAAGTGAAGCACATAGAGTATTGTAATAAATTCCAATTCATGTGTCTCTCTCAAAAGGTGTGTACAGCAAGTATGATTGTGGTAAACTAAAAAGCAAAGACTCAAATCATACAAGACGCTCCAAGCAAAACACATATCATGTGCTGAATAAAAATATAGCTCCAAGTAAAGTTACCGATGAACGAAGACAAAAGAGGGGATGCCTTCCGGGGCATCCCCAAGCTGAGGCTTTTTGGTGTCCTTGTATTTTACCTTGGGTTTACATGGGCATACCCAAGCTTATGATCTTGCCACTCCTTGTTCCATAATCCATCAAATCTTTACCTAAAACTTGAAAACTTCACAACACAAAACTTAACAAGAGAATCTCGTGAGCTCCGTTAGCAAAAGAAAACAAAACACCACTTCAAGGTACTGTGATGAACTTATTATTTATTTATATTGGTGTTAAACCTACTGTATTCCAACTTCTCTATGGTTTATAAACTCTTTTACTAGCCATAGATTCATTAAAATAAGCAAACAACACACGAAAACAGAATCTGTCAAAAACAGAACAGTCTGTAGTAATCTGTAACTAACGCAAAATTCTGGAACCCCAAAAATTCTAAAATAAATTTCTGGATGTGAGGAATTTATCTATTAATCATCTGCAAAAAGAATTAACTAAATATCACTCTCCAGTAAAAAAATGGCAGAAATTCTCGTGAGCGCTAAAGTTTCTGTTTTTTACAGCAGGATCAAAAAGACTTTCCCCAAGTCTTCCCAACGGTTATACTTGGTACAAACACTAATTAAACACAAAAAACACAACCAAAACAGAGGCTAGATAAATTATTTATTACTAAACAGGAACAAAAAGCAAGGAATCAAAATAAAATTGGGTTGCCTCCCCACAAGCGCTATCGTTTAACGCCCCTAGCTAGGCATAAAAGCGAAGATAGATCTAGGTATTGTCATCTTTGGTATGCAATTCTTCAATAAGACACCTATAACTCCTAGGAGTTTCTTTGTTTTTATTAATTGTCAAACTCCTAGGCACGAAATCGAGAAAATCATTTGTAGCAAAAGGTTCCTTAAGGATAGTGACACAGTTGGGGTGAACACTTATGGATTTAAGGTCCGCATTTCCCTTACTAGAAGTTTCACCCTTATTTTTAGGAACATACATCAATTTGGAAATCTTAGCATTAAAAGGAGTATTTTTTACGGAAGAAAAGGCAGACCCTAGGTTGGTAATAATATCCTCAATTTTATCAATTCTAGTGGAATCTTGATATATCTTTTCATTAACCATAGGTTCCTTTTCTTTAAAAAAATTAAGAGCAACTCCTACCTTAGATCCGTATTGGGTAATTTGGTTATGGATCTTTCTATCCAAATTTTCAATCAACTCTACGGTGGCAACTTTATTTTCAATAATTTCAAGCCGTTGCATCACATGTTCCAAAGTTAAAATAGTTCCATTAACCAAAAGAGGTGGTGGGCCAAACAAATCTATCATAGCATTATAAGAATCAAAAGTATGGCTGCCCAAGAAAATTCCTCCGGTAATGGTATCAAGAATATATCTATTCCAAGGAGTGATGCCTACCTAAAAATTGCGAAGAAGAATGGAAGTAGATTGCTTCCTAGTAGATCTATTTTGCGCATTGCAAATTCTGTGCCAAGCATCTTTTAGATTTTCTCCCTCCCTTTGTTTAAAATTAAGAACTTCATTCTCGGGAGACAAAGGAGTAGATAAAGGACTAGCCATAACGATGAAGCAAGCGCAAAAGAGGCGAATAGAAAAACAGGGCGAATGAAACGACAAGGGTGAAGTGGGGGAGAGGAAAACGAGAGGCAAATGGCAAATAATGTAATGCGAAGGAAAAGAGTTGTGATGGGTACTTGGTAAGTCTTGACTTGGCGTAGATCTCCCCGGCAATGGCGCCAGAAATGGCTAGTTGTCAGGCGATCAAATCTTGACTTGACTTTGCGTAAGCCTTCCCGGCAACAGTGCCAGAAATCCTTCTTGCTACCTCTTGAGCACTGTGTTGGTTTTCCCTTGATGAGGAAAGGGTGGTGCAGTAAAGCAGCGTAAGTATTTCCCTCAATTTTTGAGAACCAAGGTATCAATCCAGTAGGATACCACACGCGAGTCACCTCGTACCTACACACACAAATAAGAACCTCGCAATCAACACGATAAAGGGGTTGTCAATCCCTTCACGACCACTTGCAAGAGTGAGATCTGATAGAGATGATAATAAGATAAATATTTTTGGTATTTTTATGATATAGATTGAAAGTAAAAGATAGCAAAGTAAAGTAGATTGGGAACTTGTATGATGGAAAATAGACCCGGGGGCCATAGGTTTCACTAGTGGCTTCTCTCAAGATAGCATAAGTATTACAGTGGGTGAACAAATTATTGTCGAGCAATTGATAGAAAAGCGAATAATTATGAGAATATCTAGGCATGATCATGTATATAGGAATCACATCCGAGACAAGTAGACCGAAACGATTCTGCATCTACTACTATTACTCCACACATCGACCGCTATCCAGCATGCATCTAGAGTATTAAGTTCATAAGAACAGAGTAACGCCTTAAGCAAGATGACATGATGTAGAGGGATAAACTCATGCAATATGATGTAAACCCCATCTTTTTATCCTCGATGGCAACAATACAATACGTGTTGTTTCCCTTTCTGTCACTGGGATCGAGCACCGCAAGATTGAACCCAAAGCTAAGCACTTCTCCCATTGGAAGAAAGATCAATCTAGTAGGCCAAACCAAACTGATAATTCGAAGAGACTTACAAAGATAAACCAATCATACATAAAAGAATTCAGAGAAGATTCAAATATTGTTCATAGATACACTACAAAAAATACACTTCCATGATGATACGTGTTTGTCACAGTAGGTCGCTTTTTTTGTCATGCATGTACATCCATGACAAATTTATGACAGAATCAAGATAGTCATACCTGTGCTGTCGTAGAAGTGTTCCATGACATTGCCAAAATTATCATCACAAAAGTGTCCACTTCCATGACGATAAATCGCGCATCACAGAAGTGCTTTCGTCAAGGGTGACCGACACGTGGCATCCACCGTAACGGAGCGTCGTTAAGCTATCGGGTCGGGTTTTGGATCCGATAACCCGTTAACAGCCCCAACCAATGGGAAATTTCCACATGTAAAATTCTTATTGGCCGGACGAAACACGTGTCAGCTCGTCAGCGGGTCAGATAGGCGCCTATGATACATCGACACGTGGCACGGCCCAACAGTGGCCCATTCCTGTGAAAAGGCCGGCCCGTTTGACTTGGTCAAAAGCTGGCGGGCTGGGCCGTTTGACTTGGTCAAAAGTTGGCGGGCCGGCCCGTTTGACTTGGTCAAAGCTGGCGGGTCGGCCCATGGAAAGCCTGTTAACGGCATGTTTGCATGTAGCCCATTTACAGCCCGCTAACCCAAGGCCTGTTACGCCCTATCCGAATTAGGCCCAGTAGCGTCATCTGGGTCGTCCACCATGATTCCAGCCCGTTTTCACTTCTGGCCCATGTATAGCCCATGACGTCTTTCGGCCCATATGAGGCCCTTTGTAACTCTTGGCCCATTAGCGGCCCGTGCTGAAACTGGCCCGTAATGAACAGTGTATTACTTTACACCCATTAATGACCCGTGGTGAGACTGGCCCGTAATGAACAGTGTATCACTTTATACCCATTAACAGCCCGTTATTCCGTTGGGCCATTTCTAGCCCAAGTTAACTTTCGGCCTTCTGAGGGCCCATTTATTCTTGGGCTCATTTGCAACATTCGGTTACTTATGGCCCGTTACTGTCATTTTCTGCTTGTGGGCCAAATTCAGCCCATCATTACAGTCGGCCTGTTTGTGGACCGTTAGTCTGTTGGGCCATTTTCATAGCATCACCAAATACGGCCTATTAACGGTCCGTTATGGTCAGCCCATAAAACGTATGATTTCTATTAAAGGCCCGTCTACGACCCATTAAAGGCCAGTACAAGACCCATAAATGTGCCGGCGGCCCATGGATCCTACGAGACGTACAAGGCCCATGGATCCTATGAGACGTAGAAGGCCCATGGAACCTACGAGACGTAGAAGGCCCATGGATCCTACGAGACGTAGAAGGCCCATGGATCCGATGGCCCGTGAAGGGCCATGGTCGGGCGAATTGGCCCCCGTTTGAACGATATAGCATATTCAAAGAACTATCCTACTCAATACTATCACCTCTAAAAAGACTACACTATTACAACAAAGAGATCAAGGCATAGAAAGGTAGAATAATCCTACACTATACAATAAAGAAATTACAGCCGATTATACCCACTGGGCATTGTGGTTTGGCACAGGTGATAATAAAGATACACAAACAGCAAATTACATACACTGGGCAAATACAGCTCATACATCATGGACGTGCATCAACTTAACTCCATTTGAACTATAATCTCTTTAGAAAATAGGATTGGCCGGATTCAGATAGCACAAATTTTAGTCTGCAAAATCTCCAATTCCTTCATGGTTACCTCAGTGTCTTGTTTCATTTTTTTGACTCCTGCATCTAATACCTGCATGTCCAGTCTCAACTTGTTGATTATACATTGGCAATCATGTACACGTTGTCTTGCCACCTCTAGTTGATGCTCGAGAACATCAGCACATTCCAATTCCAATCCATAATCATTCGGTAACGGCCATGCCGCACTGCTCGCAGATCTTTGTGTTGATGTCACTTCATCCTGAAATGTTTCTGTAAGTACACATGACTAGGGCAAATATATAGTTACAACAGTGAAGCGAACAAGACACTATTTTGTACTACATGGCAAAACAGGACTAACAATAATGTTACATGTCACTTAAAAAATGTTACGCATCATGAAGCATAAGCAGGTGATATTTTAAAAATTATAAAAAAGATAGTTTGTGCAGCCTGCATACAGAAATCCATCTTAGCTCACCAGAGGAGCATGATGTTGGGGCCCAATTGAAAACACAGACAAGTTACAAATTTAGACAGCACGTTGCGTATAAGTAAGCAAGCAGTTGGCCATTCTGAGCCTCAATTAAAGTCTTAGGGAGCATAATGAACAGCAGAGGGTTTCATACAAACATACTACAGCATGCAAAACTATGCAATCATTAGCGTAGTATAAACTAGATTGTGAGCCTCATGCAATAATAGTTGGTTAATAGACTTCAAAGCTTCAGGCACACTTCGGCAGAGTAATTAAATGGTAAGGCCTTTAATTATGTCAACTAATAGTGATACAAGTACCGAACATCAGGCATGATTATTTGGGCATCTCATTAACTGAGGACAAATAAAGCAATTGAAAAGAGAAAATTAACTATGCCTGAAACAAACAAGGAATTGAACTATTGAGTTGCATACATTGACTTACCTTAGCAGGTTGAAGAGGCTCAACGCAGCTCCTACTTCTCCTGCAAGGCTCCTTCCTAACATCTTGTACTTGGAAATCCTCAATCTTATCTTCATTGCACCCCCTCTGCAAGGTGACACAAACTAGTTACTCGTCTCCTTGGAAGATAAATATGCATACTTTCCAGTCTGTGAACACAAAAGGATGAGATTATAACAAAACAACACCACATAATGAAACATGCCACATCTCTTGCACTTGCACACAATGAAATGCGCATTTACTATGTCTGCACTATGTAAAAACTAGGCATACCTTCGAACTGGATCTCCAAGTACTCTTGGAGAGCCTAATGTAGTGTACAGCCAAACCTTTATGTCACCTATGAGTTAGATAAGGCCCCACTACAGCAGCCCTTAGTGTTTAAATCGTTGACAAGCTCTGTTAGAGTGTTAGGTCAAGAACAACAAGTAATCAAAGCAAACAGTCCTAGTATGGCTGGCTGATGCAAACAAGCAATTGAACAGAAGTGTGAGCAAATCTTACATATCAACAAAAGAAGCAAAGAACGAGGCTTAAAGACCATCACTTGACTGACCAGATTTAAGGGGCATTTAAACATCATGTGCAACGTATGAACTAACATAAACATTACATATTCCGATTCTACAATGGAATGCACGTGTATTAGGTTATGCCATGTATGATGATGCCTAAATGTACAGATAGCAGGCAGGAGTGATTCATCATTGCATGCACAATTGAATTGCAGGTTAAGGGCCAGTTCGATTCCGCCTTTTCAGGGCATATTGTCAAAATAAGCCATAAAAGATGTAAAGAAGTCATTTTTGAGTTATGGGCTTGGGCTTAACTAATTTTGCTTCGGAGGGGGGGTGTTTCGGGTAGAACCTCACTAAAAATTGAAGGGAAGGGGAATAGTGAAATGACTCTGTTGTGTGCCTATATTGCACTCAAAATGCAACTGCTGACGCCCGTGTCACACCTGACCCTCAAGTAAAAACAAACACGCAAGCATTCATTGCCCTGCCCGCTTGCATCTCCTCTCCCCTTTCCCTCTACCTCGATCCCCTGCCTGCAGCACTAGGGTTCCTCTAGCGAGCCGTCGCCACTGGTCCCATCTGGCCTTGTCCTCGATGATGCTATGTCCAGCTAGGCTACATGGTCGGTGGGTAGGGGCAAATCTCCCTGGCTTCTCCTCCCTCTAGTGCCGCCCCTCATTCTCATGGTCTCCAGTAGCTGCTCCACGGTGGTTCGCCCAACGCACTACTCCAGCGGGCACTGCACAACTACGGCTGATGCCACACTGCGGCAGAAGGCACCTTATTCCCCCTCCCCTCCTCCCAGGCCATGGCCTTGAGGTGCTGTTGAAGGATGAGCTCATCCAACAAGGTGAGGATCTCCTCTGATTTTTTGCCAAATTTTCATTCTGATCCACTATACGATGAATTGCTATGACCTGCTTCTGCTGCTGCTATATGATGCATTGCTATGAGTTGCTCCTGCTGCTGCTATATGATGAATTGCTATGAGTTGCTGCTGCTGTATGATGAGTTGCTATGAGCTGCTACTGCTATATGATGAATTGCTATGAGCTGCTGCTGCTATATGATGAGTTGCTACAAGCTGCTTCTGTTGCTGCTATATGATGAGTTGCTACAAGCTGCTTCTGTTGCTGCTATATGATGAGTTGCTACAAGCTGCTCCTGCTGCTGCTATATGATGAATTGCTATGAGCTGCTCCTGCTGCTGCTATATGATGAATTGCTATGAGCTGCTCCTGCTGCTGCTATATGATGAATTGCTATGAGCTGCTGCTGGTATATGATGAATTGCAGACTGTTGCTGCTATATGATGAGTTGCTGTGAGCTGCTACTGCTATATGATGCTTTCAGGTGGTGTTGTTATACGATAATAACCAGCCACTTAGACCATTGAATTTCAATAAATAATTGTTCTTCATTTAAATGTGGGTCATGCGTTCTTCATTTAAATTAGGCAATGGGATCTCTATGGAAAACATTGACCAAAGTAGATTGTGCCAAGTAGATGGTATCTTTGTATTTGCATTTTGAGCAAATAGTGATGGTCTGTTTTCCTATCATATTAATTACTGCACTGGGTTCAATTTGTGATGTTCGCAAGTCAAATTAATTTCCATATGCGAAGCAAGATGAAAAAAAATATAATGCAATCTAGACTTTCCACTGATCATACCAAAGATGAGGTGAAAACGCAATGAAAAGAATTGGTTGGCTTATTACATGGAACTTATATTCATAGGTGCTTATTTTCTTAGGATAACTCATAATAATTGTCCCTAAGAAACTTGGCTAACAGAACTGGCATACAAATAACATGTCATGATGATTGCAATGGAGGAGTGACGTACCATAGCACACTGTATAGGCTCACCGCTTCCTCTCCTTTTTGCGATGTTCCATGAAATTGCCACATACATCTTGTACTTTTTCATTGTGTAACCCTATCTGCAAGTTGACACGGCTAATTTCATACATCTCTACATGATACTACATTGCATATCCCTTGCGCATATTTAAACCACCAATTAACGATTATGTGCGTACCATAAACTAGCCATGACTCTGTATGCTGGACTAGCAGGCACTCTAAGGGAGCCTAATGTAGTGCACTGGAATTCCTACATGCCACCTACGATTTTGTGTAATGTATTGCCCCTGTTCCTAAATATATGTCTTTGTAGAGATTCCAGTATGGACCACATACAGATGTATATAGATGCATTTTTTAGTGTAGATTCACTCATTTTGCTCCGTATGTAGCCTATAGTGGAATCTCTAGAAAGACTTATATTTAGGAACAGAGGTACGACGTAGTATCATGTATGACATCTACATATCTAATTTAGCAGCCAGTAGTAGAAATCATTGTCTACACAAAGGGATTACTGGTCGAAAATCCTAGCAAAGCACGTTGGCAGGCACAGAACAATACAAGAGAGAGAGATGTGCTTACAAGATCATAGCAATGCCTCAGTCCAGGATCTTGGTTGGCCAAGCTGTTAGATCCAGAAGAAACATCGTCCTTGTAGTTTTTGCCAGCTGCATAACAGGTAACAGCGACCAGTTAGTATATTTGAAGTACATCGGGCAGGTGATGCTGGACGGGTTTAAAGGTGACAAGTACCTAGGCCGTGGCGGGTGCTTGGCATCTCTCCAGACTGTGGGAATCAGGTTAGAAACGTCGAGGGTGATGACGCTGCGCTGGCTGTTGGGGTCCGGTAAGGAGATCTAGAACCGTCGAGTAGGGTGTTTCTGGAGCGGCTCCGGTAGGGTGGACTACGGTGTGGGCGAAGCAGATCTATGGTCGTGGACGAGGGCGTAGGTGAAGCTGCTCCGGTGGTTGGGTTAAGGATGGTGTCGACGATGCGGATCTGCGGCCGTGGATGGGGCGTTAGAAGCTGCTCCGGTGGTTGGGTTAAGGGTGGTGTCGACGATGCAGATCTGCGGCCGTGGATGGGGCGTCAGAAGCTGCTCCGGTAGGTTGGATGAGGGTGCGAGGAAGCGGATCTGAGGCCGTGGACTTGTGAGTTGGCAAAGCGTCCCCGGTAGGGTTGAGAATGGTATAGGCGAAGCTACTCCGGTAGGGTTGAGGAAGGTGTCGGCGAAGCGGCTCCGGTAGGGTTGAGGAAGGTGTCGGCGAAGAGGATCAGAGGCCGTCGACGGGGGCGTCGGTGGGGCGGCTCCGGGGGGTGTGGACGAAGCGTCTCCGATGGGGAGTACGAATGAGCCGCTATAGATGCGCGGCGGTTGACGAGAGTACCGGCGAAGCAGATCCGGCACCGTGGACAAGGTCGGCATTGAATGGGCTGTGGTACAGTGGTGGATGAGCAGTCTACTTGTTTCTAGGGGAGGTGGGAGGGGTAGATGCGGCCGCAGAAGCAGATCCGGCGAGGTCGACGCCGCTGGCAGTGAATGGGCTATGGTACGCTAGTGGATGAGCAGTCTAGGGTTTCGAGAGGGGAGGGGAGAAAGGGGGATGAAGTACGGACGGCGTGCCGTGTAGTTAGTTGTTTTTGCGGGAGGGGGAGAGGAAATGGGGGTGCCGTGTAGTGGGGGGACCGGAAGTTACCAAAGCAGCCCCGACCTATCATGTAGATGAGGGCGGTATTGTAACTGTTGGTCTCCGTGCACCAAGGACAAAAGGGGGATTTCGCATGCTAAAGACTAAGGTGGCGGAAACTTTAGAAGGAGGCGGGAGATTTTGCCGCCCGCAGGATCGTTTGTATCCAGTTTCAACTAATTTTGGACCGTGCTAGCGGGAAGGTCATGCTAGACTGTGTACACGGGGCACGCGTCAGCAGTTAATAACTGGTGTGAAGTTCACCCCAGAAAAAATACAATAACTCGGGATGATGCGCCGATAACTTGGACGTTCACACGGGCGCGGCCAATCATACGGGTGTAGTGGCGCGTTCACAAAAAAAGGGATCACACTCTCAGCCTATGTATTTCTCGTGTAAATAGATAATTTAGTGCCATTGGTTATTTACTTTAAACATAATGCATTGACGTGTTAGTGTAGAGGCGCACAAAAAGAAATGGATATTGTAGTCAGCTACTTAAAAGTGTTACCTCATATGATTACATAGCCTCCATTTCATAAATTGTGTACCCGTTGAATTCATATATGAATACTACATATATTACTTCAAAATAGAAACTTAAATCATCCAAGACTAATGAATTTGAATGCAAGAGTAACAATGGTGCATGTTCATGATAGCTACATTGGTTGTTTGAAGAAACATCACTGTAACTTTGGCATGCACAACTAAAAAGGCTTATTTAAATAGAAAAAAAATGTGATATGTGAGTGTCCAATCTTTATAGCGTTGAATCGATATTGTACCTTTGGCCACGATACGAAGTAGATATTGACTTATGTTCAAGCGATGCACGTCCACGATCGCTAGATAGTGATACGTCAATGAATTGTGCAATCTCTCTCACACGCATACATATCTCGTTTCCCTGTGGGCATCGGAATCACACACGTGCACTTCGTGTATTTCTCTCCCTCCATCAGGGTTAAATTCGTCTTTCTACCCCGTCCTACAAGTCTCTCACACAGAAACACACACGCTCTCTATGTCTAACACGCCCACCCCTTTAATTCCGCCCACCCACAGCCACTAATGTCTCTCACACATATGCTATCTACCTATCCCTTAATATAGCTAGATATGTGACACACAAACTCCTTCTCCCTACTAGCAAGATGCCCATGCGTTGCACGGAACATCAAGATGCATTTGTATGAGAAGTTTATCTTGTGGGAGAAAAGGATGAACGAGGGAATGCCTTATTTGCAAATGCGGAGAGGGGTGTGGGTATCTTTTTGCAAAATTGCCATAGTTTCCTTCCTGTCCGTCGGATATAAATCGGATGGCCTATATTGCAGGATGGCAGGAACACCATCATCACCAACTCTGTTTTTTATAAGAGTAGAGATATGTGAGTGTCACTGCCCCCCCCCACCCACGCACCCACACTTCCCAACACCGAAG
>NC_041382.1:283835376-283859445 GCF_002162155.2 Triticum dicoccoides
TGACAACAGAAGGGTGACAACTCGATCTGATCATAATATGTCAGTTGGTTTCTCTCTCAAACATTGTGTCTCGGTGCCTCGCTTGGTAGCCCCCTTGATATGTAGACTTCTCGCACGCGCACAGCTGTAGTGACGATGACGCTGAACCCAGTGTGCCTTGTTTTTACCGGCCTCATGTGATAGTTTTCACCCTGTTTTCTGTTAATTAACAAGACAACCTTTTCTTTGTTACTACTAGTGAATCTGAAGTCATTCGGGGCAGACATAAAATATATCACTTCAACCCAATTATCACAGCAACTATTTTAAAAGAAATTAGCTAGTTGCCCGTGCGTTGCACGGAACATCAAGATGCATTTGTATGAGTAGTTTATCTTGTGAGAGAAAAGGTTGAACGAGGGAAGGCCTTATTTGTGAATGTGGAGAGACATGTGGGTATATTTTTGCAAAATTGCCATAGTTTCTTTCCTATCCGTTAGATATAAATCAGACGGCCTATATTGCAGGATGGCACGCACACCATCATCACCAACTCTTTTTCTACTCCCTCCGTTCGAAAATACTAGTCATCAAAATGGATAAAAAGAGATGTATCTAAAACTAAAATACGTCTAGATACATTTCCTTTTATCCATTTTGATGACAGGTATTTCCGGACGGGGGGAGTATTTGTCTTTTTAGAGATTTCAACAAGTGACTATGACCGGACCTTACCAACATACTCAAAAAAGTAGTCCATAATTTTGATGTTACCCTCTTTTCTTGGTGGTGCAGTGCCATCTGGATACCTCATAAATAAATCAAGGACAAATCTGACCCCTTCCTGAAAAGACATACGGAGCAAAATGAGTGAATCTGCACTCTAAAATATGTCTACATACACATCCGTATGTGGTAGTCCATTTGAAATCTGAAAAAGACAAATATTTAGGAACGAATGGAGTATATATAAGAGTATACATGGAGATATATCTCCAGCATGGTCTACAACAAAAATGTGCTGGGCTGGTTAGCGCCGGATGCTCGCAACGCGATGACATGAGTTCGTATTCTGTCTTTTAACTTTATATTTTTATATTATATATTACTCTACTTATTTGATATATACTTCTTTCGCCATTGTACTGACAGTGGAACCCACAGAGTACTTAGAATACAAGATTAAGGATGGACTTGTTTCTTTTTAACTTTCTGTACGAAGCTGTAGCCACCCTGCAAGTCACGTGTACACTGTGAATGCAATTAACTTTTTATAGAGGGACAATCATACAGGCAATTAGCTCAAATGGATTGGATGTCGCTCTATTATTTCCAGCATAAAGAGCATCTCCAATGGCAGTCGGCAAATTTCCTCCCGCTTCCTTAAGCGGAGGATGACATCAAACGCCAGCGGCATACATTTTTACAACCCTAACCAACCAGATGAAATTCGTGCAAACATGGACTAATTTCATATAAGCATGAAGGATTTCGTATAAAAAAGCCGGATCTTCATATAAACACCATGGATTTCATTACATTTACATGAACTAAGAGGTGCCAATCCGGCTCTCTTGTATAATTAATACTCCCTCCGTCCGGAAATACTTGTCCTAGAAATGGATGTATCTAGACTTATTTTAGTTGTAGATACATACAATTTATCCATTCTTAGAACAAAAATTCCCTGCCAGCTGGAGAGGGAGTACATAATCTAAATGGCCGCCCGCGGATCCCTTTGTCTTCCTCATGTACGTCAGACACTTGCGGGGTCGATGAAGGTCCTCGGAAGAGACGAAGCAGCAAAGAAACCACCTGAATCCGCGGTCGTCGCCTCGGCGGTGGCCTTCATGGGTCCCAAGTGGTGGGGGCCTCCCGTGTTCTACTTCTCCTCGATGATGGCGGCGGACACGGAGAAGCTGGCCACCGACTCGTCGCTCTCCACACACCCAGCTTCTGTCTCTGCCTGCATGGCACTGCCGCAGGCACGGGAGGCGTGCCCACAGACACAGGAGGCGCGGCCATCGCAGACACTGGTGGCGCGGTACGACGCGGCAGCGACGGCGCCCGTACCGGCGTGCTCGCCGCCGTACCGGCATGCTCGCCGCCGTGCCGGCGTGGAGCAACTCGCCACTCCTCATCGAGCTGAACTGGAGCGGCGAGTTGTTGAACCACGCGCCTGCTTGGGGCGGCAACTGGCTCCATCGGGCCAAGTGAGGTTGGTGAAGCACGGAGCGGCCTTGCCCGTATCCGGAGGGCTCGGCGGTCCACCCAGCCGGGTAATATGCCGGAGAACGGCTCATCGGAAGCCATCGGAGGAGTGGAGAAAATGGTGAAGGAGGAGATGGGGGAGCGGCGGAGGGGTGCGATTCTTGCCCGCTATTTGTCTGGCCTCGTGTAAATAGAGGGCGGACGGTAGGAGCTTGGCCGGCGTCTGGCCTTGTTTAAACTGAGGGCGGACGGGAGGAGCTCGGCCGGTGTTGCATTTAATTTCGGCCCGCTCATGAACGGATGTGTGGCCGGAGTAGGATTCTCGGTTTGCATGCGGGTTTAACGGAGGGGTTTAATGGAGGCGCCGAGCGTGCAGCGGGCGGCGCAGTACTATTCGATTTGACAGCAGTAATGAGCCGTCAAATCACAAAGGCCCTCGCCTCTCGTGAAACCGACCGAGCTAGACTACCCCGCCCTCTAGCCTTTTAAAAAATGTATATACTCCACTTTTGTATAGTAGTAGTATCGATGGATTGCGCCATGGAGCAAAACTTGAAATTAAAAAAAAGGTGGTACATATAGAGAGCGCTCATTGCCAAATTATGCATATAGTACTATTAAAAAGGCTTGTCACAATAATGGTGTCCAGCACAAGTGCACAACACACCCCTCAAATAAAACTAGGCACCCTGGAATTCTTTGACAAAACTAAGCACCCTGAAATTCTTTGACAACTAAACTGCTGGCTATATGATGTTGGCCATATATATTGTACGTATATAATGTGAAGAAACGAGTGGTAGTACTGTACCAACTAAAAGATGAAATGTAAGAAATACTTGTATGTACGTACTGAAGAGTTAAAGTAACAAGAAGAAACATAACATAGTTCTGCTGGGGGCTCAGCACAACACACCCCTCAAATTAAATTAAGCACACCTGAAATTAAACTTTGCAACTATTCCGGTAGACACTTCATTAGAACCACCATGAGCAACGACACTGCCACCTTACTCGGAGTCCTCGTCCACGTCCTCGACTTCGTCCTTGTCCCTCTTCCTCTTGGCCGATACTTCTTTGCTTGAACCGCACACTTGGCTGTTGCTCTTCATCCAACCCTTGTAGATATTGAAGCAAAGGTAGCCATCCATTGCAGCATACTGGATATGGTCTATATCTAGTACATTCCGCTGCCATGCATGACGATGAAACGTGTATGGAGGTTTCTCCAGTTTACCGTACGAAGGATGAACCATGGCTCCTGCCAGGGTCAGCATTGAAGGCTGAAGAGAGGACACCAGCCGATTCTTCTAGAGGTCGAAGGTGTTGCCTACAATGAGGCCTACCCGACGCAGGACTTCTTTGTTGTTACCAAAGTCTACAGTAACGAATTTGACTAGGTTGCTCCCGAGGAAGTCCTTAAAATCCTGGCACTCAACGTCGGCATGGCATATGTGGTAGACCAAGCATAAGTCATGCACGCAAACCTGGATCACGACGGGCTTCTTCCTCTCTTCGTCCTTTAGATCCTTCTCTCGTCCCAGGACTGTGGTGTACTCAACATCTAGCCCAGCGACCAACTCATCATCTGAGTTTTCGAACATGCGTCTGAAGCAAGAAAGGCATCCTTTCACCGTCGCGGAAGAACGGGTGTAGATGACGTCGAACTCATCGCCGGTGATGGTTCTAACCTTGTACTCACCGCCGATCCTAGAGATTTGGGACGCCATGGATTTGGGAGGAGGGTTAGGATTAGTGGAACTACCGTAATGTGAATGGACGGGACGACTAGGAGCGAACCGCCATAGTATTGAAGGACGTGCGGGGACGAGTAGGAGCGAACTGCCAGCGTGCGAACGGCAGGGTAGTGGCTTTCCATTCTCCCATGATACGGGCTTCCGAGAGCCCTTGGATCTGAGATCGAACGGTTGCATGGCGTGATTCTAGACCTATGGGTGAATATCCTATCCTGGAGGGTTATTCTACAAATTTTCAGCAACTTAGCATGCGACCGTTTGATCTCAGATCCAAGGGCTGCCAGCAGCCCGTATCGTGGTCGCGCCTACCACGACCGTCGCATCGCTCGTGCGGTCGCACCCTTGGAGATTTAACACGGTGCGTTAGGCTATCTGATGTTTGGCATGTTATACATAGTCATCACTTAGTCACTCATACTACAACAAGGTTGGCTATAAGTGTATTTTTTTTACTCCTCTCTATCTCTTTCTTCGTACTCCCTCCATCCCATAATATAAGAACGTTTTTGACACTAGTGTAGTGCCAAAAACGTTCTTATATTATGGGACACATGGAGAACTAGTATTTATTGCATTTGCCAAGGAGTGACCTCTTCCAATGAAATGGTGTCGCTAAGTTTGCTTCATTTAATTAGCTATAGACTCAAAATTGTCTTTTCATCTAGGTACACGCGCTCAGCACCGTTTCTTCCTTGGGTCACCAAACTAGTCTCTCTCTTCTGGAATAACTTGCCACATCAGACTTTATGCCTATGTGGCAAGCTTAAGCACCTTAGGAGCAAGTAAAAGTAAGTACAATAGTGCGCTTTACATGGCATTTTTGCATATGTGGAGGAAATAGAGGCAAGGAAAAAGTGGAGAAGTGGGCTCTCATGCAAGAGCTAGCCTCTACTACATGGTGGAGCATTGGGAGAGGCACCTGTATGGAGGTGGTCAGGAATCTGGGAGACTCACGTCGGTCGTAGTGCCGCAGTTAAAATGATAATGGCAAGTCAAATCACGGGGCCCCACCTGTCCAGCAGTAACTCGCTGTCAAATCACACAGCCCTACATTTGCAGCAGCCTACTCCCTCGTCTTCTCGCGTCTCTGTCGAAGTGACTAAAGCGCTATGTTACAGTAACATATTATGTTACCACAAGCACCTCTTTCCTCATTAAATAGTTGCCACAATAGCAAAATTGTCTTGGGATGTGTTAAGTTACTACCTAAGTTACTCCCACTATGGCTAGCCTAAGAAACAACATGAGAGTTAATGCACCACGCCTATGTGTTTACTATTTGGTTTTCGTAAGATGACTTAATACTCACCTAGATGGAGGGAGTATTCGATTTGAAAGCGGGCGACGCAGTTCCCGATACGGCTTTAATGCAGACGAGGGAGGGAGTAGCGGTTCCCGATATGTTGAACGGCCAATGCATCCTCCTCAATTAATGCATGAGGGAAGTAATAGGAGGAGGTCCAGGAAAAGAGGCTGCACGATGTGAATGCAAGGCAGTTTGCCCTCATTGCCCTGATATAAAGGCGCCCCTCCATTCTAATGCATCTACCACATCGTACGCACCTAAGCATTTGCCTAAGCACCTACACTAAGCGCAAAAGAGCTCACTCCAGACCCATGGCGGCGATGCGTGTGAGCGGCCAGCGGCTGCGCCAGATGGTCCACGACGCCGGCCTGCGGCATGGCACGGAGGATCGTCTCCAGACGGTGTTGGATACCGGTTGGTGGATGGCCGCCGTCGACGCCAACTACGACTCTCAGTTGGACCAGATGATCGTTGACACCAGCAACAAGTTCACCGTCATCAAGAAGCTTGCGGACGACTTCGCCGTACTCCTCCAACCCGCGTGCCCGGGCTCCTCATTGCCTGCCACCCTAATCGGCCTCCATGGCCGGAACCTCTTTCAAGCACTGGTGGCCCTGCGACTGCTCGCCGACGCCACGAAGAATGTCCACCTGGAGGTCGCGCTCGCCGCGAGGCGCCTTGCCCTGCAAGAATTCGTCGACCTACACATCCATGTGTACGAGCAAATCGTGTACATAGGTATCTACAATGCCAGTGAGGACGCTACGAGGTTGGCCTTCCTCAACCAGCTGCAAGCCTTGGATGCCTTTGCTGAGAAGCACCTCGACCTCGCCACAAAAGCCGCCGCTCCTTAGCCGTCGGTCGGTGGCCCGGCGCACTAAGTTGAGGAGGAGGAGGTCGTACGTTCGTGGATCCATCTTTCTTCTTGCCTTTTGTAACCACCACTGCGATCGCATCATCGTGGCCTTAATTCTTATTGCGTTGTTGTATTCTCGTTCCAGTCAATACCGACATGTGTGATCCCTTTGCTTAATTATATGCATCATTGTAACTAGTACTCGATCCGTCAATTTATAAGGTGTGCTTACCTTTTCCATCAACTTCGTGCAACGCGCGGGCATCTTGCTAGAAACACTAGAATATGTCTATATAATCCGTATGTGATAGTCCATTTGAAATCTCAAAAAATACAAATATTTAGGTACGGAGGGAGTAATATATTAGGAGTATATCATGCACACAAAGGCAGAGGAGCGGTGGGGCCGAGAGGGATGAGGGGCACGTCGGGGGAATGAGGATCCCCTGACACGAACAATACTACCATTCTGTCACTGACATGTGGGACCCATAAGCGTGGGTCCCACCTGTCAGCGAAGGAAAGGCGGGGTAAGGCAGTGATAGCCACGTCAGAGGATCCATGTCCACGTCGGGGGACGTCGTGCCGTGGGTTGGAGCGGCGTCGTGGGAATCGCATGTGGGTGTGGCAGTGGTAGAAACAAGAAACATGATGGTCGACGTGGTTCAACTTCCATGGACAAGCTGTCATGTCTGCTGAGACATGTATATCAAAACTAGAGTGTTTATATTTCAAGCATGTGAACAAGTATTATTCTACTACTTTGGATCCATTGCAACACACGGGCCAGCACATTGGTAGTAGTAGTGTCCATCTCTATCTCTACAGGCCTTCCCTCGTTCATCCTTTTCTCTCACAAGACAAACTACTCATACAAATGCATCTTGATGTTCCGTGGAACGCACGAGGATGTTTCCTTGGGGGTCTTTCCAGCGCGGCGTGGTCGTAGTTGCAAGTTGACGCCCCTTGAGATGCCGATGTCGAGGGGCACTCGGATTTCCTCCGATGAGCAGGTAAGGTGAGTTTGATCACGTAGTAAATGCATTCTAAAGACTACTTCCGTGTCCATTTCCTAATTCTCCCCTGCCCACAGGTTAGGCTCGGTGCGAGTGGAGATTGGCTTGCATATGTACGGGAGGGTACCAACATCAATTTGCACAACATTTACAACAGTGACACCATTCTCGTAGAACCTTTGTCCAACATTGTGATCAGCCATGCAACGGTCCACCGCATGAATTGGTACGATGGAACCATGGTGAGATTGAATAAGAAAGCACGAACCTTGCACATGGCGGTCAAAGGCGGACCATGCTGTCTGCGGCCGATTTGATGTCGTACGAGTAGGAAGACGCTGTGCTCCTTTCTAACCGCATCTTCGCGGTGACAAACCAGGGGACTTATTTTGTATGGGACACATCCTACGATATACTCCCTCTCTCAGTTTATTTGTTTTGAATCTTTTCATTTTGTAAGTTTCAAATTCAAATTTAGAGCTCCCCATCACATGTTGAGATTACAATGTCCATTAAATCGTTGCGTGCATGTATAGTAAAGAAACAAATCTCGAGTTTGGCATGAGTTCGTGCTGCGGGAGCACCACAAGCCCTGGCGCAGGAGTTACATTTCCCTCTCAGGGTCGTCGGGACTGAGCTTCAGTGCCTTACTACACCTACCTTTGAGTCAATAACATGTGGACCCGATAGGTGATTGGTCCACATGTAATGCTCCCGTAGGCAGAGGGGCAGTGGGGCCAAGAGGGGTGAGCCGCAGGTCGGGGGACGTGTGGTTTCATGGGTTCGAGCGGCGTCGTGGGAATCACGGGTGGCTGTGGTAGAAACTTGATGCTCGCCGCATTTTAGGTGGCCCACATGTCATGCACACAAAGGCAGAGGGGCGGTGCGGCCGAGAGGGGTGAGGCGCACGTCGGGGGCGTGGTGCCGTGGGTTGGAGAGGCATCGTGGGAATCGCGAGATGAAACGTGATGGTCGCCGTAGTTGAACTTCGATGGACAAGCTGTCATGTCTATGGACACATGCACTGCATACCGATCACTGGAAGGAGTAGCAGAGAAAGCTATATATGCGGATAAATAGTTCCTTATAGTCAAGCGGACCCACGCTACTACTCTATTCCAAAGACATGCACACCATCGAAATAGTCCATCTATATCAATATACACCGAGAGGGAATAATTTTTTTACAAGAGAGGAAATAGTTCATCCATCCATAATACCCTCCTGCTGGTGCAGCCTTTTCTTCTTCTTCTTCTTCTTCTTCTTCTTCTTCTTCTTCTTCTTCTTCTTCTTCTTCTTCTTGTTCTCATTCTCTGTGGGAGATGGCTTCGCAACAAGCTCTTTGGACCTTGCATCTATCTCGTACGTCAAGGGATAATTCTCCCATCCAGACGACCTTAATGCCACCGTCTCGTCACCCTTCTGAAGATTTGTACCGAGCACAAAATTTGCTACGTCGAATAGGGATGGTGTTTGTTTATCACAAACTTCTACAGGAATTTTGATTCTGGTTTGTAGGTCAGCGATGCTTTTAAAATCAAGGTTGTACGGCTCCAGCTTCTGTTTGTCCCCTTTGATGGCTGCCCCACAGAAGTATACGTCCTCCCGAGACAAGAAATCGTGAAGCTCACTTGGTATGGAGGGTGAGTGTATGATGTGGTATCAAAACATCATCTTCGAGGCACAGCTGAAGGACGGCGGCGCGCTGGATCTTCCCAGGGGCACACTCCGTGTACTCTGCGTCGAGACCGATGACCCTCGTCTCTACCTTTTTGAGGGAGTTGGATACATTGTTGATCCACTGCCGAACAACCCTTGGGTGGACGGTGACGGTGGCAACTATGCGCATCGAGCCTTCGACGAGGACATGTTGGACGCTAAAAACCTGCATCTCGATCTCTTTCGCCATTTGGAACCGCTGGAACGGAGGGCTATGGTTTGGAGAATTAGGATTAGATGGCTAGTCTAACTGAAGTGGTAGATGATTATTTAAAGAGGTTAAAACAATGTGAACGCAGTGGGGTTTGGATGCAAATGAAGATGAAGGGGAGGTGAAGAAGCCGAGGAGAATCGGTTCCCGATGGAGAAGGAGTAAATGGGAGAAGTGGCGTGCAGGCACTTGATTAGATGGCTAGGTAGACTAAACGAAAAGGCTATGCAGGTAGACTGATGAGTCATACTTGTTCGTGTATGTGCTCATCCTTCCTGATAGGTGGGACCTATGCAAACAGATAAAAAATGTGTCGTAGTTTTTTTTTGAGCACGTGAGTGGGAGACACAACATTCTCTAGTTAAGGAATACTCCCTCCGTTTAGGTGAGTATAAGTCACCTCATGAAAATCATGTTTTCCCAAAACCTTTAGGCGTGGAGCATTAACTTCCTGCTCGATCCCCTCCCAGCCTCATTAGCCAGCGTTCTCTTCCTCTGCTGCCGTTCTACCTTTCCATTTTTCCTCTTCTCAAGTGTGGAACGATCTGCATACCATCCTTGATGCACCAGAACGACCACTGCATGCATCACGGCAGAGCGTTGATTGGGCATGCACGAGAATTTGGTTCTGCTCGCAATATGGATGATACCTGAATGATGAAGTGAACAGGCATGCTAGCACGGGAGACCTATTTACGCTATACAATACTGGAGTACTCATGTACCTACTACTAGTAGTAGTAGTAGTAGTAGTACTAGTAGTAGTAGTAGTAGTAGTAGTAGTAGTAGTAGTAGTAGTAGTAGTAGTAGTAGTAGTAGTAGTACAACTGTGGTACACTTATGGTCAAAATACTATTCATCCGGTCCTCACAGTGAAGTGACAACACCCTGCGCTTGACACTAGTCCAGGCGGTGTGTTCGGGTTACCAAAGTCAGCCTCACCCTGTGCACAGTGCAGTCTGTCACCGCCGTTGTACAGCACATTGGCGCCTCGCCTCGTCTCCCTCTCCGCTCCCATAGCACCACTCCATCTCCATCTCCTTCTCCGTCTCCATCTCACTGTGCCCCCGTGTACTGTCGCCTCACTCGTCTCCCCAGTACCACTATTCCCTCGCTAGCCGCTCCAGCACCGACATCCTTCTCCCCCGTAAATCAAGCCCCCTTCCAAACTCCACCATGGCCGAACGCGAACCGCGCAGCATCCATATGAGCCGCGATTGGAGCAATCTCCCCAGTGACATCATCAACCTCTGTTGTTCGTGTATGGATATGTTGAGCGCCCTGCGGCTGTTTGCATGCTCCAGGGACATGCACACGGCCATCGTCGAAGCGAGGCCTAAGCTTTTCAAGACACCCTGCTTGCTGCTATCTGGTCTTGCGAGATTCGCTCACCATGATACGAAGGCGTGCATGATGCCCCTCGACTTCAATCTGATCTCCATTAGCCGAAACTTCTTTGCAGGTATGTAGTGGGTTGCCATACATCATTTCCCTCGACATCGATCCGATCACCATCGCCCGAAACTTCTTGGCAGGTATGTACTGGGTCGGCATGAACTACCACTGGATGGCTGCCTTCAGAGAAGACGGTAAAAAGTTGGTGCTCGTGAACTTCCAGACCTCCCATGAGATTATCCTTCCTCCGTTGGATTATATAGAGTATTACCATCACGGTCCAAGTCATCTAGATTACTACGTCAGTTGGACGGACCTTGTTTTGCAGAAGATTGTAATCTGCCAAGTGCCCACGCGACATGCGAATTACGCAGACTTCAAGCTAATTGCCTTGTTCGACCGCGGACTCGCCTATCTTTACGCCGGTGCCTTCTTTAGCTGGAGACAACTCGGCTCACAGTGGATCATCGTCAAAGCTGATGCGCACTTCTGTGATGCTATTGAACACAATGGCATCATCTACGCGATCGACAAAGCAGATGGCACCACGTATTGCTGGGACGGCGCGTGTAAGTTGTTTACTCTCATGTTAGTTTCCTCATTTTCATGATGTAGAAACATGCACCACACTGTTGGTTTCATCTAACCATACATTAGGGAAGTAATTGTGCATATGGAGAACTCTATATTTGGAAGTAGTGAAATCTTGCAATGCTTACCATGTGTACATACTTATATTCGCCCTTCAGCAATCAATGGCTAGAAAAATATCCTCACAAAATTTTTGCACATAGAACATGAGTATATAACAATGCATGGTCTGTTAGTTACCTTGAAGAATTTGTTTGTGAGAATAGAACATGATTACATAACATGCATGACATGGTAGTTTCCTATGAAGAATCGATTGCGAGATAACATGAGTATAACCATGCATGGCACTTCTATATTTTCGAACCCAGTATACATTTCCCTGTATTTTCCTCCCAGTTCCAACAGGGACATATCAATGCTATTTCTTGAATTATCCTACTCATACTCTGAACAATGATGATCTTACATTAACAATGCCTGTCCTTTTTGATATGATGCAGTGTCCCTACAGTTACTGCCCTTTGTAATCACACCACCTTTGCCAAAAACAGGGAAGCACAACTGGTTCCTCGCTCGATCAGATGACGGCAAAAGACTGATGATCATTCAGACACATGAGCCGGAAAAGTTATATTGCAAAAACCCCACTGTATACAAGCACCGTGTAATACGTGAGTATCCGGACAGTGGCTGTTACGTCTATGAGCAGGATACCAGCTTGTTGGGGCCTTTAGGATTTTTTAATTGGAGGCAGGTAAACAGCCTTGGTTCGCACTCTCTGTTTCTCGGACTCAATTATTCGATTAACCAGGAGATCACCGTTGGCAAGGACCTTGATGGCAGAGAGGCTCTGTTTGCTATGAAAAACTGTGTCTACACGGTGAGCCCTAGGAGTTCGGGAGCAAACTCCCCTGATTGTCAACAATACAGCCTGCAGCCAAAAGAAGGTGAGAATGACAAAGGCATCCGGATTAACTTTGATCCTTGGATGTCTCAATTACGACAGGCAGTGATGTGGTTCGAGCCTTCAGGTTGATAGGTAACTGGGCTGTTGCATCGAAAGAGTGGAGTATTGGTGTCTCCGGATCACTGTTCGCTGAAGCGGGGCTGCAAATTATGATGGTGTTGGATCATCTCTTTGAATGACTTTGTTGTCTTTGCTGCTGGTTCTGGATGGGTAGTTCTTTCTTTTGTCATGCATATTCCTTGTCATTTGGTCATCCTCGTCTATGTCACTCTTACTATGTAATAGCTGCTTCTGTTTAGAATGTCATTCTCGTCTGGATCACGAGAGTCTGAGCGCTGCAGATGGGTGCGTTTTGGTGGTGTAGCAAGACTTCTTATGAACTATCATGTCTTGTTGTTTATGTCATTAGTAGTCACTAGTCAGTGTTTGAATGTTGTATATATCGTTGTTTCGAACTGTTTATTGTCTCGAACTACTAGTGGGCTAAATGAGGGCATCACCATTCTCCAGTGTTTAGAGTATATCTCCTTTTTTCAAGTTATATAATTTGACTCAGTGCCAAACAGGTCAATTATGACTCTTAGGCCGGGCTCTCAAAAGATCCTGAAATAAAAGGCCGAGCTCTCCAAAAAAGAAAGAATAAGGACTCTTAGGCCGACATGTGGGTGCCACCGGTGTTTTCATGCGCTTGCGCGCCGAGAGCATATTGGTGCGTGCTCGAAATTCATGCTACCTTTTCATCCCCAGTCTCCCGCCCCTCCCCCACCTCTGGAATCTCGATTCCTACTCCAGTTCCCCAAAATCCCCCTCCTGTACTCCCTATACTCAAGCGCACTATCATGTCGCCGGTCAACGCGGATCTCCGAGCCGGAGATCCTGAGGTCCGTCCTGCCTTCGGTCGCTGTGTGCTGTCGCTCAACAGTGGCATGGCGGTGCTTGACGACCAGTTTGTCGGCAAAGTGCTGATGGTAACCATCAACGGCGACCGGCCTCCCGTCTCGCCGGATGACCTTGTCAAAGCTCTTGGCATTGCGCACGGCATCTAAATAAGTGACTTGCTCGTCGAAGTCTGTCCGCCACCGGCTGATTTCTTCGTCAGGTTCCGGACAACTTTCGACTGCAGTCGTGTGTTCGAATCTTCCCGGTGTTTGTTCTGCGATGGCACGCTGGTGAGCTTTGATCGGTGGCACCCAGGATGGGGCTCGGTGCCCTCTGAGCTTGAGTTTTTAACAAAGCTTACCTTCCACGGCATGTCTCGACGTGCTTGGAACAGCGAGTTCATGAACGAGCTTATCAACGACCTTGGAGGTGAGCTCGTAAGTATGTTTGTTCTTCCAGACAGCTGGGCTCTGACGGTTATGGCATGGATGAAGAAGCCGTCCACCATACTGAAGGTGATTGGTGTTGAGATACTGGTGCAGGAACCGGGGTTGTACTATTCGTCGCCACCAAGGCCGCCGCGGACCATGTTAGGGATGTACCTGTATCGAGTGTTCGTGCATGTCGAAGAAGTGGTCAATCTATCAATCGAGGTCCTGCCGCCGCCGCTGGTGCTAGGGTCCATCGACGACGTCCATTACAGGAGTCAACGTCAGACTTTCCCCGTGTTGCTCGGAACAATGGATGGCACATGGCCTACTCCATCGCGCGGTGGAGGCCACTGCTTCTTTGGGAGAAGAGGCAGGGCTAGCTGCTTGGATGTGCTCTAATTTGAGGTAACAACTGAATCTTGTCAGATACTAGTTAAATCCGAGCTATGGGTGTGAAGCACTTATATGCCAGCACATTTGATTGTGACCTGTTCTACTTTTGTACCTGAACTTTTTTTAGAAAGGGTTGTACGTCAACTTAATGTGCTAGCAGAACTTATTGTGTTGTCTGTCTGTTTTCTTTGCACAACATTCAAGATATTTCTCTGTCATTGATAAAGACGATGAACCGTTATGTACGACTTCGTTGGTTTCAACATAGCCCTTCCCGTAGCGATCCACTGCTTCCATCCTGATTGTGCCGCCTGCGTGAAATTTTTGTATGCAAGTTCAGTGTGCTATGATGTTCTATATGATTGTGTCAACTATATAAGTTTTTACTGAGCATCAGTAATGCATATGGCTGAAAGATGTATTTATGAGAATCGGCTGATGGGTCTCTCTCTATCTCTCTCTCTCACACACACACACACACATGCACACACGCACAAGAGGGACCCATTGAATTATTTATTTGCTCATGACAGCTTTTAATTAGGTTCCACTGTAATCTAACTTTTTTCTTAAGTTATTAATTGAGCTCAGTGACTTCAAAAAGTTGTACAGAAGCCTTGTTTAGGCCTTTCCGGCGTCGTTGAATGTGGGCTGAGTAACCATGTTAGGTTGTACTGTACTACACAGGCCTTTTTTGATATATTTTTTAAATAATACATTTTTGTATTAATTTTCATAAATATTACGCTGGGTAAAAAATTTCAAAAATAATACACCATCGACCCGCTGCAGGCCGACTGGGCCTAGTCGGCCCACAGCCGGCCGATTGGATTCCAGTCGGCCTACAGCTTGCCGACTGGCCCCTGTCGGCCCATTGTGGGCTGATTGGGTCCTGTCAGCCCACTGTGGGCCGACTAGAGCAAATTGGCTCGCTGTGGGCTAATTGTTTTTTTGCAAAAGTGTTAATCATGTATTTAAAAAATATGTGTATTGTGACCTCCTCCGCTCGCTGTGGTCCCACTGTTGACTAAAAAATATGTTTTAAAAAGTGTTAATCATGTATTTAAAAAATATGTGTATTGTGACCTCCTCCGCTCGCTGTGGGCCCACTGTTGACTAAAAAATATGTTTTAAAAAGTGTTAATCATGTATTTAAAAATTGTTAAATGTGTGTATAAAAAATGTTCCTTATCTATACAAATTTTTTAAATGTGTGTATAAAAAATAGCTTTTTTTCAACATCAGCAATGCAACTGGGCCGACAGTTGTACACGATATCCGGGTCAACTTGTTATTCTCCGCCCCGTTGGGCTGCAAACTTTCCTAGGAGGTATGCATTAGGCTTAACAAGAAAATGGACTTTAAGAAATAATAAATGGGATGTAATCATAATAACTGGACAATTACTATGCACCAAACACGTAATTATTTTGAAAAATATATTATTTTTGGAATTTGAAATTTTTAATTTCATTACTTGTTGCGCGCGCAATATTTCGTTGGATTTTAACGTAATACAACTTTATTTTGAAATTATATTTAACCTGACTAGAAATTTCGGATAAAAATATTTCAGATCCCATCAAAATGTGGGAATTTTTTTTTAATTCTGTTTTGAGCGGTTTTGAAATTATTAATCGTTGTCCTAGCTAGAAGTTCGGTTGTACTTTTAACAAACAATGGGCTGTAGTAAATTCCATTAGAATTAAAAATGGGATGTACATTCTTACAAATCGAAAATGGGTTATATGTTCTCTGCCAAATCCGAGCTGTGGGCCTACTAAGTTGACGCGTACCAAGGGCTTTGTCAACTTAGTCAATATAAACGATTCTAGCTGCAGTGATCCTACGATGTCCATCCAACGACCGTAGTGCTTCTTCAACCTCTGGTCTTCTTGCTCCAGCCGCCCAAAGCGGCGCCGGTCGTGTCGCGTGCTCCTGCCTCCCATGGCCGGCTGTGATGCCGCGGAGGCCTCGCCGCCCCGTACTACTCCCACCGCTGGCCAGGCCATCCCTCTACTCAGCCACACCCCATGTTATTCTGCGGCGACGACAGCCTTACACCGCAGCCGAACCAGTGAACCCTCGTACTCCTCTCCGCGCGGGCTTCCAATGTTGCGTCTTCCCCGGCTCTGCGTCATCCCCTTCCTAGGCCTCGCCGTCGTCCACTGCCCTGGTGCTCTCGGCGCGGCGTGGTCAACATGGTCAAGGAACGAGTTCCATCGGGCGTGGACTATACGTGGAGAGGATAACAGCTGGGTTCACGGCCGCAGCAAGGAAGTGCCTCCTTATTACGCGGAAAATAATGTTTCCTCCACCTGACAGCAGGGACCCACCGGACGGGCCATCGTATTTCGTGAAAAAAAACGTTTCCCCCCTGACTGCTGGGACCCACCAGCTACACCTTCGCATGCAAGGAAGTGCGTACGGGCAAAAAAATGATTCGCCCCCTGACTGCTGGGACCCACCAGCTACATCTTCGCACACAAGGAAGTGCATCCGGGCAAAAAAAACCAAAACGGTTCGCCCCCTGACTGCTGGGACCCACCAGCTACATCTTCGCACGCAAGGAAGTGCGTCCGGGCAAAAAAACGATTCACCCCCTGACTGCTGGGACCCACCAGCTACATCTTCGCAGGCAAGGAAGTGCCTGATAGTCGGGGCCCACCTGGTCGAAGCGTACGTAGCGTTGTCATTCTGGTCGCGAACGTGTACGTACATATATACTAGTGGATGTAGAGGCGCGCACGTGTCGTAGTAGAGGCACGCACGTGTCGTAGTAGAAGCGCGCATGTAGCATGTACACGTACGTACAACGGCCAGGGTGCAAGAAAGAAAATACGGCCACGTATGTGTACATACAGGCGGGGTCTCGAATGCCTACTCGCACATACGTACAGCGAGGGCTCGTGTACATGGCTGGGTCGGAACGGAGAAACAGCGTCGTCGTCGTGTTCATGGGTCGGAACGGAATGCGTGGTCGTGTTCATCGGGAGGGCTTGGACGGAAGAGGCAATGGAAACGAGGCCTGGCGTACCACACAACGGAGGAAACGAACCTCCTACGGTCGAAACGGGGGTCATGTTGATCGGGAGGGGTGTGGCGTACCGCAAAACGGAGGAAACGGACCTCCTACGGTCGAAACGGGGGTCCTGTTGATCGGGAGGGGTGTGGCGTACCGCAAAATGGAGGAAACGGACCTCCTACGGTCGAAACGGGGGTCCTATTGATCGGGAGGGGTGTGGCGTACCGCAAAACGGAGGAAACGGACTTGTGTTGGAGCGCTACGGTCGAAACGGGGCTCCTGTTCATCGGGAGGGGTGTGGCGTACCGCAAAACGGGACTCCACGGGATACTGTTCATCTCCACCGTCGACCCCCTCCAGCCTCCACGAGCTACTGTTCATCCACCGTCGACCTCCTCCAGCCTCCACGGGCTCCTGTTCATCCAGCCTCCACCGCGCGCTACTCCACCGGCTACTGTTCAACCACCCCTCCACCGTCTACTGTTCATCCAGCCCTCCACACCACAGGGTCCTATTCAACGACCCCTCCACGGGGACCCCTCCACCGTCTACTATTCATCCAGCCCTCCACCACACCACGGGGTCCTGTTCATCCAGAGGCAACGCCACCTCTCACTATTCATCCAACCCCCCACCCCCGCAACGCTCACTGTTCATCCCATCGATCGGCTTCGGTTAGCAGCAGGAGCCAAGGAATCGCTCGATCGGGTTCAGTTAACAGCCATCGATCGATCGCTCGGGTTCAGTAACGCGTAGCCTGTAGTGCAATCGCTCGGGTTCAGTTAGAGCCCAACGCCTCGCTCGGGTTCAGTTAGAGCCAACGCCTCGCACACACACGCGTACGTGTACGAGAGAAACGCGCATCGCTCGGCCCCCGACCTACCACCGTAACCGGGAACTCCCCGAAATTTTCCTCCCCCTCGCTTCTACCATGGTTTTTTCCGTCATGGACAACCCAAAGAATGTCATGCAGCTGCGTCTCCGGCCCGCCCAGGATGAAAAGCCCATTTTCTGTCATGATTTTTTGTCATAGAAGTAGGAGCCCACCACATCTATGATGATACCGGGTTTTGTCACAATTATCTTCATAGAAGTGTCATATGTATGACAGGAAAAAAATTCGTTCGGCCCAAAATGTCACGGATGTGTCTTTTTTTTGTAGTGATAATCCGGATCATAAACCCACAATTCATTGGATCTCGACAAACACACCGCAAAAAGAAGAGTTACATCGAATAGATCTCCAAGAGAATCGAGGAGAACTTTGTATTGAGATCCAAAGAGAGAGAAGAAGCCATCTAGCTACTAGCTATGGGCCCGAAGGTCTGAAGTGAACTACTCACACATCATCGGAGGGGCCATGGAGTTGATGTAGAGGCCCTCCGTGATTGACGCCCCCTCCAGTGGAGCTCCGGAAAAGGCCCCAAGATGGGATCTCTTGGGTACAGAAGGTTGCGGTGGTGGAATTAGGTTTTCGTGGTGCTCCTGGATGTTTGCGGGGTATATGGATATATATAGGAGGAAGAAGTAGGTCGGTGGAGCAACGAGGGGCCCACGAGGGTGGAGGGCGCGCCCAGGGGGTGGGCGCACCCCCCTGCCTCGTGGCCTCCTCAATTGTTTCTTGACGTCCACTCCAAGTCTCCTGGATCACGTTTGTTCCAAAAATAACGCTCCCAAAGGTTTCATTCCGTTCGGACTCCGTTTGATATTCCTTTTCGGTGAAACTCTAAAATAGGCAAAAAAACAGTAATTTGGGTTGGGCGTCCGGTTAATAGGTTAGTCCCAAAAATAATATAAAAGTGTAAAAATAAGCCCATTAACATCCAAAATAGATAATATAATAGCATGGAACAATCAAAAATTATAGATACGTTGGAGACGTATCAGAGTGACACTTGCATAGGATCTGTTCCTGTTCATTCTCAGGTACACAACGTCTAATAACACCATCTACTCCTTCTTCATAAAGGTGTGGGTCATCCCAGAAGTAATGTCTCAAATTATAGACAAACTTTTTCTTTTGCTGGTATGTGAAACTAGGTGGTATAAATTTAGCAACAATATAATTAGCATAATCAGCATACCATGGAGCAGTACGAGAAGCATTTATGACAGCTAATTGTTCATCAGGAAAACTATCATCAATAGGGAGTGGGTCATCAAGAACATTTTCTAACCTAGACAAGTTGTCTGCAACGGGGTTCTCAGCTCCCTTCCTATCAATAATATGCAAATCAAATTCTTGTAGCAAGAGAACCCATCTAATAAGTCTAGGTTTAGCATCTTTCTTTTCCAGAAGGTATTTAATAGCAGCATGACCAGTGTGAACAGTTACTTTAGAATCAACAATATAAGGTCTGAACTTATCACAAGCAAATACAACTGCTAAAATTTCTTTTTCAGTAGTAGCATAATTACTCTGGGCAATGTCTAGAGTTTTACTAGCATATCGGATAACATTTAATTTCTTATCAACTCTTTGTCCTAGAACAGCACCTACTATATAATCACTAGCATCACACATAATTTCAAAGGGTAAATTCCAATCAGGTGGCTGAACAATAGGTGCAGAGATCAATGATTTCTGAAGTATTTCAAATGCTTCTACCTTTAATGTCCTTAGGACACGACATCTTTTCAATAGCATCAACTTTACCTTTATCAACTTCAATACCTCTTTCAGAAATTTTATGCCCCAAGACAATACCTTCATTAACCATAAAGTGGCACTTCTCCCAATTCAAGGCAAGATTAGTTTCTTCACATCTCTGCAAAACTCGATCAAGGTTGCTTAAGAAATCATCAAAAGAAGTTCCATACATGGAGAAATCACCCATGAAAACCTCAACAATCTTTTCACAAAAGTCAAAGAATATAGCAGTCATACATCTTTGAAAGGTAGCAGGTGCATTACATAAACCAAAAGGCATACATCTATAAGCAAAGGTACCGAAAGGGCAAGTAAATGTGGTCTTTTCCTGATCCTCTTTCGACACACATATTTGAGAGAAACCAGAATAACCGTCTAGAAAGCAAAAATTTGTATGTTTGGATAATCTTTCTAGCATTTGATCAATAAAAGGTAAAGGGTAATGATCCTTTCTAGTAGCTTTATTTAATTTTCGAAAGTCAATTACCATTCTATAACATGTAACAATTCTTTGTGGGATCAATTCGTCTTTATCATTAGGAAAAACAGTAATAACTCCCTTCTTAGGGACATAATGGACAGGACTTACCCAGTGACTATCAGCAACAGGATAAATTATACCTGCCTCCAGAAGATTTAGTATTTCATTTCTTACCACTTCTTTCATCTTAGGATTTAACCGTCACTGGTGATCAACAACCAGTTTAGTGTCTTTCTCCAATTTTATTTTGTGCTGGCAAGCAGTGGGACTAATGCCCTTAAGATCATCAAGAGTATATCCAATAGCAGCACGGTGCTTCTTCAGAGTTTTAAACAATTTCTCTTCTTCCTGCTCTGAAAGGTTAGCACTAATAATAACAGGATATATCTTCTTTTCATCAAGATAAGCATATTTAAGAGTATCAGGTAATGGTTTAAGCTCAAACACGGGATCACCCTTGGGTGGAGGAGGATCCCCTAGAATCTCAACAGGCAAGTTGTGTTTCAAAGTAGCTCCATGTTTAAAGAATACTTCATCTATTTCCCTTCTTTCATTCATAAACATATCATTTTCATGGTCTAGCAAATATTGTTCTAAAGGATCATTAGGAGGCACGGCAATAGAAGCAAGACCAATAATTTCATATTTACTAGGAAATTCTTTATCATGGGGTTGTCTATGAAATTTAGCAAAATTAAAATCATGAGACATATCCCCTAAATCAATAGTAACAATATCCTTTCCGCAGTCTATCTTAGCATTAACAGTATTCAAGAAGGGTCTACCAAATATAATGGGACAAAAGTCATCTTGTGGGGAAGCAAGAACAAGAAAACCAGTAGGATATTTAATTTTCCCACACAAGACTTCAACATCTCTTAACAATCCCAACTGGTGAAATAGTATCTCTATTGGCAAGCTTAATAGTAAAATCAATATCTTCTATCTCAGCAGGTGCAATATCATGCATCATTTCTTTATATAAAGTATAAGGTATTGCACTGACACTAGCACCCATATCACATAAGCCATGATAATTGTGATCCCCTATTTTAACAGAAACAACAGGCATGCCAACAACAGGTCTATGTTTATTTTTAGTATCGAGTCTAGCAATTCTAGCAGCTTCATCACAGAAGTAAATAACATGCCCATCAATATTACCGACCAAGAGATCCTTAACAATAGCAATACTAGGTTCAACTTTAATTTGCTCAAAGGGTGTAGGTGTTCTAGCATTACTCTTACGAACCACATTTGAAGCTTTAGCATGATCCTTAAATCTAACAGGGAAAGGTGGTTTCTCAATAAGCGGTAGGAACAATAGGATCAACATTATAAGTGATAATCTTTTCTTCAACTTTAATAGGTTCAACTACTTTTACTTCAATGGGAGGATGATATTTAAACCACTTCTCCTTAGGGAGATCAACATGAGTAGCAAATGATTCACAAAAAGAAGCTACTATCTCAGAGTCAAGTCCATATTTAGTGCTAAATTCATGAAAAGCATCAGTATTGTGACGCCCCCGATTCAATCGTACACTAATCATGCACGCAAATGTGTACGATCAAGATCAGGGACTCACGGGAAGATATCACAACACAACTCTAAAACATAAATAAGTCATACAAGCATCATAATACAAGCCAGGGGCCTCGAGGGCTCGAATACAAGTGCTCGATCATAGACGAGTCAGCGGAAGCAACAACATCTGAGTACAGACATAAGTTAAACAAGTTTGCCTTAAGAAGGCTAGCACAAACTGGGATACAGATCGAAAGAGGCGTAGGCCTCCTGCCTGGGATCCTCCTAACTACTCCTGGTCGTCGTCAGCGGCCTGCACGTAGTAGTAGGCACCTCCAGTGTAGTAGGAATCATCGCCGACGGTGGCGTCTGGCTCCTGGACTCCAGCATCTGGTTGCGACAACCAGATAGAAGGGAAAGGGGAAAAGAGGGAGAAAAGCAACCGTGAGTACTCATCCAAAGTACTCGCAAGCAAGGAGCTACACTACATATGCATGGGTATATGTGTAAAGGGCCATATCGGTGGACTGAACTGCAGAATGCCAGAATAAAAAGGGGATAGCTAATCCTGTCGAAGACTACGCTTCTAGCAGCCTCCGTCTTGCAGCATGTAGAAGAGAGTAGATTAAAGTCCTCCAAGTAGCATCTCCAAGTAGCATCTCCAAGTAGCATCTCCAGGTAGCATCTCCAAGTAACATCTCCAGTAGCATCGCATAGCATAATCCTACCCGGCGATCCTCTCCTCGTCGCCCTGTTAGAAAGCGATCACCGGCTTGTATTTGGCACTTGGAAGGGTGTGTTTTATTAAGTATCCGGTTCTAGTTGTCATAAGGTCGAGGTACAACTCCAAGTCGTCCTGTTACCGAAGATCACGGCTATTCGAATAGATTAACTTCCCTGCAGGGGTGCACCAACTTACCCAACACGCTTGATCCCATTTGGCTGGACACACTTTCCCGGGTCATGCCCGGCCGCGAAAGATCAACACGTCGCAGCCCCACCTAGGCTCAACAGAGAGGCCAGCACGCCGGTCTAAACCTAAGCGCACAGGGGTCTGGGCCCATCGCCCATAGCACACCTGCACGTTGCGTACGCGGCCGAAAGCAGAACTAGGCCCCTTAATACAAGAGCAGGCTTACGTTCCAATCCGGCGCGCGCCACTCAGTCGCTGGCGTCACGAAGTGCTTCGGCTGATACCACGACGTTGGGATACCCATAACTACTCCCGCGTAGATGGTTAGTGCGTATAGGCTTGTAGGCAACTCAGATCAAATACCAAGATCTCGTTAAGCGTGTTAAGTATCCGCGAACGCCAAACAGGGCCAGGCCCGCCTCTCTCCTAGGCGGTCTCAACCTGCCCTGTCGCTCCGCCACAAAGATCCACACAGAGGGCCGTCGGGACAAAGGTCCTTTCAGCCCCCAATCCGTGAATCACTCGCGGGTACTCATCGAGCCGACCCGACTTTAGTCACCATCTGTATAGTATGTAAGGATGTATAATATATACCCGTGATCAACTCCCGAGTGATCACGGCCCAATAGTATAGCAAGGCAGACTGACAAGAATGTGGGGCCAATGATGATAAACTAGCATCCTATACTAAGCATTTAGGATTGCGGGTAAGGTATCAATGACTATAGCAACAATGACAGGCTATGCATCAGAATAGGATTAACGGAAAGCAGTAACATGCTGCACTACTCTAATGCAAGCAGTATAGAGGAGAATAGGCGATATCTGGTGATCAAGGGGGGGGGCTTGCCTGGTTGCTCTGGCAAGAGAGAGGGGTCGTCAACTTCGTTGTCGAACTGGGCAGCAACAGCGTCGGTCTCCTAGTCTACCGGAGAGAAAAGGGGGGGGGAAGAAACAATGAATACCATGTAAACAGATGCATATCGATGCATGACAAGACAAGTAACGATGCTAGGCGGGCCCTAACGTGGTATGAGGTGATGCTGGTTAAGGGGGGAAACATCCGGGAAAATATCCCCGGTGTTTCGTGTTTTCGGGCAGAGGAGCCGGAGGGGGAAAGTTGCGGGTTCGATAGGTTAGGGGTGTGCGGCGGACGAACGGACTGCGTATCCGGATTCGTCCCGTCGTTCTGAGCAACTTTCATGTTGAAAATATTTTAATCCGAGTTACGGATTAAAAGATATGATTTTCTAAAGATTTTATTAATTTCTGGAATTTAATTAATTATTTAATCCAACATTATCCAGAATAGTAAATGCTGACGTCAGCATGACATCAGGGTGATGTCAGCAGTCAACGTTGACCATTGACCTGGTCAACCTGACGTGTGGGTCCAGTGGGACCCACCTGTCATTCTCTGTTTAGTTTAATTACAGATTAGTTAATTTAATTAGTGATTAGGTTAATCTAATCAGGATTAATTAACTTAATTAATTAATTAATTAATTAATAATTAATTTTATTAAATCATTTTTATTTTTATTAATTATATATATATATATTTTAATTCCTTTTTTTAAACGTTATGGGGCGGGGCCCCCTAGTCAGTGCCCCGGGGGGGCTAGCGGTTGCTACGGGCGCTGGGTGCGGGCGTCGCCCGAACGGGCGCGTGCCCGAGGGGCGCTGGGCGCACGACGCGGCTAGGCGCCGGCGCGCGCCAGGGCGGCCGGCCGGTGATGGGGCGCTGCCGGGCAGGGG
>NC_041382.1:283860293-283869326 GCF_002162155.2 Triticum dicoccoides
TGGGACGCCGGCGTTGGGGGCGGGGTCGTCGGCCCGATCCCGATCCAGAACTGGATCGGGGGGAGGGGGAGAGAGCGAGTGGGGTGCGGGTGAGTGGGAACGTGGGCTAGGGTTCGGTCGCCCAAGGGGTTATGGGGGAGTGTGGGGGGCAGCCTGGGCCGGCCTGGTTGGCCCGATGGCCAGCTGGGCCGCGGTCCAGCAGGGGGGGCTTCTCTTTCTTTCTTTTCTTTTTTTGTTAGTTTAGTTTTTCTCTTTTGTATTTTCTTTTCTTTTATTTATTTTCTTTTCTGTTTTAACTCATTTTAAATTTCTTAGACATTTTATAAAAATGTGTTTACTCCACCATAATTACCGATGTAGTATTTGACAACTACCGAACTTTTTAGTTTTAGTTTTTGAAAACTTTTATTGTCATCATAAATTTGAATTTGAATTTCGAAACGGTTTTGATTTAACCCGTGATTAACTACAGTGACATAGGTGACGTGGCACCATCAACGTGAGATTACTGTAGCATGATTATCCGGGCGTTACAAATCTCCTCCACTACAAGAAATCTCGTCCCGAGATTTAGGAGGTAGAAGGAAACAGTGCGGGGTATTCATCACGAAGACGATCCTCGCGTTCCCAGGTGGCTTCGTCTTCAGAGTGATTCGACCACTGGACTTTGAGGAACTTGATCGCCTTCTGACGTGTGCGGTGTTCAGCTTGGTCGAGAATGCGGACCGGATGCTCTTTATAGGGGAGGTCCTGTTGCAATTCGAGCACTTCATGGTCCACTGCTCGGATCGGGTCCTTGAAGCAGCATCGGAGTTGTGACACGTGGAACACATCGTGAACCTGAGAACGGTTCGACGGAAGCTCCAGTTGATATGCCACTTTTCCACGCCTCTCCAGAATAGCGAATGGGCCAATATAGCGAGGAGCTAGCTTGCCCTTAACCCCGAAGCGGTGAGCACCCTTCATTGGTGTAACGCGAAGATAGGCCTTTTCGCCAGGTTGATAGACCATGTCCTTATGATGACGGTCATAATTACTCTTTTGACGAGACTGAGCAGTCTTGAGATTCTCGCGAATAATGCGGACTTGTTCTTCGGCATGTTGGATAATATCCGGACCAAAGAGTGGACGTTCCCTAGTTTCTGACCAGTTCAGAGGGGTTTGGCACTTTCGTCCATATAACACTTCAAAGGGGGCCATCTTCAGACTAGCTTGATAGCTATTATTATAAGAGAACTCGGCATACGGGAGAGATTCCTCCCATTTCTTGCCGAAGGAAATAACACAAGCTCGAAGCATGTCTTCGAGAACTTGGTTGACACGTTCAACTTGCCCTTGCGACTGCGGATGAAACACAGTACTGAATGACAGATGAGTTCCCATAGCTTCTTGGAAACTTGCCCAGAATCTTGAAGTGAATAAACTTCCACGGTCTGAACTGATAACCAGTGGAATACCGTGAAGCGAAACAATTCTGGACATGTAGAGAGTTGCAAGCTAACTAGCAGTGATCGTTTCTTTGACCGCCAGAAAATGTGCAACCTTAGAGAGTCGGTCAATGACGACAAGAATAGCATCATTACCTTTTTGCGATTTGGGAAATCCAGTAACGAAGTCCATCTCGACATGGTCCCATTTCCATTCAGGAATAGATATAGGTTGCAGAGTTCCAGCAGGCCTTTGATGTTCTGCTTTGATACGACGGCAAATGTCACATTCAGCAACATAACAAGCAATGTCTTGCTTCATGTTAGACCACCAGAATCTCTGGCGGATGTCTTGGTACATCTTTGTACTACCAAGATGGATACATAGAGGTGTATCATGAGCTTCTTTCATAACCTCCTGAGTCATATTTAGGTTTTCCTTCTTACACGGCACCACTAGGAGGCCTTTGAAGTACAAGGCGCCATCATCAGCAATAGTGAAGAATGATGGTTTTCCTTCTTTGAGGTCGCGCTTAATCTTGTGGACTTCAGAGTCATATCCCTGTAATGTCTTGATGGAGCTCACGAGATCGGGTTCGACAGCCAGGGTATAGAGGGAACCCTGGGAAGCAACACGGAGATTCATCTTGCGGCTCTCAGGAGGAGGGGGAGTGAGAGCACCAGGAGGAACAATATGGAGGTTCAGCTTCCTGAATTCCTTAACAAGTGAGGGCTGAACTTTGTGAACCTGGAGGTGGTTGCAGTAAGACTTGCGGCTCAAGGCATCAGCCATTACATTAGCCTTGCCTGGTGTATAGGAAATACCCAAGTCAAAGTCTGCAACAATCTCCATCCATCTCTGCTGACAGAGGTTCAGGTCTGGCTGAGTAAACAGATACTTCAGACTTTGGTGGTCGGTGAAGATCTCGCAACGATTACCGAGAAGGTAATGTCGCCACTGTTTCAGTGAATGGATAACAGCAGCAAGCTCGAGGTCGTGAACTGGGTAGTTCTCTTCGTGAGGGCGCAATTGTAGAGAGGCATAGGCAATCACTTTGCGCTCCTGCATTAGGACAGCGCCTAGGCCTTGACGTGAAGCATCACAATAAATGACAAAGTCCTTCTTAGTATCTGGAGGAGCAAGCACTGGGGCAGAAGTCAACTTGTCTTTGAGCGCCTGGAAACTTTCTTGACACTTATCTGTCCACTGAAACTTGACGCCCTTATGAAGCAGGTTAGTCAGAGGTCTAGCGATCTTGGAGAAGTTCTCGACGAATCGACGGCAATAGCTGGCGAGACCGAGAAAACTTCTGACTTGCTTAACGTTCTTCGGAGGAGTCCAATCAAGAATAGCCTGGACTCGTTCAGGGTTGACGGCAATACCATCCTTAGAGATGACATGCCCCAGATAGGTTACTTCGGGAAGCCAGAATTCACATTTGGAGAACTTGGCATAAAGTTGATGCTCTCGTAGCTTTTCCAGCACGAGGCGAAGATGTTCAGCATGTTCCTCTTCGTCCTTGGAAAATACCAGAATATCATCCAGATAAACCACGACGAACTTGTCGAGGTAATCCATGAATATATAGTTCATCAGGCGAGAGAAGGTGGCTGGAGCATTGGTTAAGCCGAAAGACATGACGGTGTACTCGTAAGATCCATATCGAGTCACGAATGCGGTCTTGGGGATATCCTCCTCACGAACACGGATCTGGTGGTAACCCAACCTCAAGTCGAGTTTAGAGAACACTGATGAACCAGCCAGTTGATCATACAGATCATTGATCCGAGGCAGAGGATACTTATTCTGAATTGTAGCTTGGTTTATAGGACGGTAGTCTTGGACCAATCGGTTTGTCCCATCCTTCTTCTTGACAAAGAGAGAAGGTGCTCCCCAAGGAGAGCAACTTGGGCGAATGAAACCACTGCGAAGAGACTTATCGATTTCCTCCTTAAGCTCAAGGAGTTCATGCGGCGGCATCTTGTAGGGTCGCTTGGCTATAGGAGTGGTGCCTGGTTTCAAGTTGATGACGAATTCGACAGCTCTAGCAGGGGGAATCCCTGGGATTTCTTCAGGAAAGACGTCTAGGAATACACGCACGACGGGAATGTTTTCAATGCCCTCGAGTGGTGCAGCGTTCAATGCGTTTAAGGCATAAAGCCTGACCTCGGCATTCCGAACCAAATGAGCATCGTAGCTAATTATTTCATCAGAAGGGTGTAGCAGATGGATGGTCTTAGTGGCGCAAACGATAGAAGCAGTATGCGCCTTTAACCAATCCATTCCCAGAATGAGGTCAATGTTAGACGACTTCAGGATAATGGGTGAGGCACGAAATTCCAACCCTTCGATTTCCATAGGGACGTCAATGCCAACCATGGAGGTCTGACATTGTCCCGCGGGGTTTTTTACCACTACCGAAGTGTTCATCTGCTCACATTTAACATCGTGCTTGTATGCAAAATCTTCTGACATGAATGAATGTGATGCACCTGTATCAAATAAAACGGATGCTGGTACTGAATTTACGAGGAGTGTACCCATCACAGTAGCAGGCTGGTCTTGAGCTTCATTCAAATCAATGTGGTTGGCATGAACACGGCCATAAGACTTGGCATTGTTGTTGCGGGCCTGGTTGTTTCCACGGCCAGTAGCTGGAAGGGCCAGTTGATTCTGATTCTAAATGCAATCCCTAGCACGGTGACCTGGTTGACCACACTTGTAGCACAGGCCTATTATTGGGAGTGGGAACATGAGCTTGGGGTGGTGGAGCTGGAAGCCTTGGCTGCCTAGTTGGAGCAGTAGGCAGACGAGGTGCAGCATAAGACTGCCTTGGGGCAGGTGCATTTGGACGGTACATGCTGTTCGGGATCCATATCTTATGCTTCTGCGAGGGCGGGCCTGAAGATGAGCCCGTGTCACGGTTGCGCCTATGAGAGCTCTGGTGTTCCTGTAGACCAGTCTCGACATTGATGGCCTTATTCACCAAGGTGGCGAAATCGGCAACATGTACTAGAAGTGCGAGCTTGATGTCAGCTTGAAGGCCGTCGCGGAACTTCTCCTGTCTGCGAGCATCAGTTGCAATGTCTTCTTCAGCATAGCGGGATAAGTCCAGAAACTCCCGCTGATAAGCTTCCACAGTTTTGTTGCCCTGGGTGAGGTTGCGGAACTCTCGCTTCTTCCTGTCCATGATCCCCTGAGGAATGAAGCGGGCACGGAAGGCAGCTTGAAAGTCTGGCCAGGTGATGATTGTCCCAACTGGCAGAGTACGCCTGTGGCTGTCCCACCATTGAGCTGCGGGTCCCTTCAGAAAGAAGGAAGCAAAGGTGACATAGCGGGCAGGGGCTACTTCAGCAGACTCCATCTCATAGGTGATGTCACGGAGCCAGTCATCAGCATCCAGCGGCTGAGTTGAGCTGCGATACATGGTTGGGTTGAGGCGCATGAAATCCTGCAGAGTCACTTGGGCTGGTTGCTCGTTCATATTGGGACGAGGGAACTGAGCCATCACATTCTCCATGAACTAGCGATTCATCTCGAGTTGTTGGACCATACCAGCCATGTACTCAGGCGGTGGTGGGGCGTTGCCGCCACGACCATGACCAGCTGGTCTAACCATCCTGCTAATATATAACAGGGGTAGTTCAGTATTGAGAAATTTGCATAGACAAGAATCATTCATGATGAAACATGCATAATGAAAAGAGCACGACAGATACCACATAGCTAGTCGGCATAACTTACAAAAGGGGTCGGACATAGAGTTCAGTACACGGAGTTCAGTGCACAGAGTTCAGTACATAGACTAAGTCATCATAGGCGGCACGCAGGCTCGTGAATGCATCTAATACTAATGAGCAAGACTACATCAGTCCCAGGAGGTACTGTGAAGGTAGCTGTAGCCTGACAGCTGGTAGTGAGGCAACGGATAGTCCTCCACGTCAGTGGCCTGGGGGCCGCGGATACTCTGGTGTAGAACCCGACGCTCAGGTGGCAGAAGAGGACCAAGTGCGAGAGAGTAGCCTCCCACCTCTGGCCATCCGACACCATGGGGCATCACGGTCCTGGCTGGGTAGATCGCAGAACACGGCAGCTGTCCAGACCGAACAAAGGGGTGCAGTAGCGTCAGAGCCCTGTAAAGGTGCTGACGAGTGGTGTACAACTCGTGGCGAAGAGCTCTGTTAGCTCGGTCCAGCCCATCAGCATGCAGAACCAGGCGCTGATGGTGGAAGGGCTCTCGGGTGATGGTGGAGTAGGCGGCAGTGTAGTATCCCTCCGCACCAACGTCAGATGCGATAGGAATGTGTCTGAAAGGGGAAGTGTCCAACGCCTGATACTCTCCACGAAGACGTGTTAGAGCAGCATGAGCAGCATCGTGGACTCCCATCTCGATGGTCACTCCAACACCATGAGCGGTGTGCAGCACGGTAGTGGACTCATACTCCCGAGAGTAGAGGTGGACGATGGCACGGTAATGCTCCTGGTTAAAGTCCTGGTACTCCTCGTAGACGGTGTACTCAGGGTGCCAGCGATAACCCAGATAGGTCATCATCTCAGCTAGCACAGCAGGTGATCCTGGGGCACCAATGGCCGCAGTGTGGCGCACGACCTGCCTCGTGGGTTCCATCTGAAAACAAAGATGTTTCAATGGAGTCAAATGACAATATGGGCACTATTTGAAATGCTATCCTACAGAATAACTATGGCTTATCCAACTTTGGGGTGAACGTGGTAACGGGATCCTAATGTCAGAGTTAGTAAATTTGTTTAACCCGAGTAGGAGAGAGTTCAGAGCCCCAGAGTAAAGGTCGAGAAGTAAAAGATCCTAATACCACCCAATGGCGACGTGGGCCCATAAGGCACATAGCCATGTTAGTAAAAGTTCTTGCAATGTCTAGACTCGACTTCGGCCAAGGAGTGTGGAAGGGGGATTCCTACAGGCAGTCGGCTCTGATACCAACTTGTGACGCCCCCGATTCAATCGTACACTAATCATGCACGCAAATGTGTACGATCAAGATCAGGGACTCACGGGAAGATATCACAACACAACTCTAAAACATAAATAAGTCATACAAGCATCATAATACAAGCCAGGGGCCTCGAGGGCTCGAATACAAGTGCTCGATCATAGACGAGTCAGCGGAAGCAACAACATCTGAGTACAGACATAAGTTAAACAAGTTTGCCTTAAGAAGGCTAGCACAAACTGGGATACAGATCGAAAGAGGCGTAGGCCTCCTGCCTGGGATCCTCCTAACTACTCCTGGTCGTCGTCAGTGGCCTGCACGTAGTAGTAGGCACCTCCAGTGTAGTAGGAATCATCGCCGACGGTGGCGTCTGGCTCCTGGACTCCAGCATCTGGTTGCGACAACCAGATAGAAGGGAAAGGGGAAAAGAGGGAGAAAAGCAACCGTGAGTACTCATCCAAAGTACTCACAAGCAAGGAGCTACACTACATATGCATGGGTATATGTGTAAAGGGCCATATCGATGGACTGAACTGCAGAATGCCAGAATAAAAAGGGGATAGCTAATCCTATCGAAGACTACGCTTCTAGCAGCCTCCGTCTTGCAGCATGTAGAAGAGAGTAGATTGAAGTCCTCCAAGTAGCATCTCCAAGTAGCATCTCCAAGTAGCATCTCCAAGTAACATCTCCAGTAGCATCGCATAGCATAATCCTACCCGGCGATCCTCTCCTCGTCGCCATGTTAGAAAGCGATCACCGGGTTGTATCTGGCACTTGGAAGGGTGTGTTTTATTAAGTATCCGGTTCTAGTTGTCATAAGGTCGAGGTACAACTCCAAGTCGTCCTGTTACCGAAGATCACGGCTATTCGAATAGATTAACTTCCCTGCAGGGGTGCACCAACTTACCCAACACGCTTGATCCCATTTGGCCGGACACACTTTCCCGGGTCATGCCCGGCCGCGAAAGATCAACACGTCGCAGCCCCACCTAGGCTCAACAGAGAGGCCACCACGCCGGTCTAAACCTAAGCGCACAGGGGTCTGGGCCCATCGCCCATAGCACACCTGCACGTTGCGTACGCGGCCGAAAGCAGAACTAGCCCCCTTAATACAAGAGCAGGCTTACGTTCCAATCCGGCGCGCGCCACTCAGTCGCTGGCGTCACGAAGTGCTTCGGCTGATACCACAACATCGGGATACCCATAACTACTCCCGCGTAGATGGTTAGTGTGTATAGGCTCGTAGCCAACTCAGATCAAATACCAAGATCTCGTTAAGCGTGTTAAGTATCCGCGAACGCCGAACAGGGCCAGGCCCACCTCTCTCCTAGGCGGTCTCAACCTGCCATGTCGCTCCGCCACAAAGATCCACACAGAGGGCCGTCGGGACAAAGGTCCTTTCAGCCCCCAATCCGTGAATCACTCGCGGGTACTCATCGAGCCGACCCGACTTTAGTCACCATCTGTATAGTATGTAAGGATGTATAATATATACCCGTGATCAACTCCCGAGTGATCACGGCCCAATAGTATAGCAAGGCAGACTGACAAGAATGTAGGGCCAATGATGATAAACTAGCATCCTATACTAAGCATTTAGGATTGCGGGTAAGGTATCAATGACTGTAGCAACAATGACAGGCTATGCATCAGAATAGGATTAACGGAAAGCAGTAACATGTGGCACTACTCTAATGCAAGTAGTATAGAGGGGAATAGGCGATATCTGGTGATCAAGGGGGGGGGGGCTTGCCTGGTTGCTCTGGCAAGAGAGAGGGGTCGTCAACTCCGTAGTCGAACTGGGTAGCAGCAGCGTCGGTCTCGTAGTCTACCGGAGAGAAAAGGGGGGGAAGAAACAATGAATACCATGTAAACAGATGCATATCGATGCATGACAAGACAAGTAACGATGCTAGGCGGGCCCTAACGTGGTATGAGGTGATGCCGGTTAAGGGGGGAAACATCCGGGAAAATATCCCCGGTGTTTCGTGTTTTCGGGCAGAGGAGCCGGAGGGGGAAAGTTGCGGGTTCGATAGGTTAGGGGTGTGCGGCGGACGAACGGACTGCGTATCCGGATTCGTCCCGTCATTCTGAGCAACTTTCATGTTGAAAATATTTTAATCCGAGTTACGGATTAAAAGATATGATTTTCTAAAGATTTTATTAATTTTTGGAATTTAATTAATTATTTAATCCAACATTATCCAGAATAGTAAATGTTGACGTCAGCATGACATCAGGGTGATGTCAGCAGTCAACGTTGACCATTGACCTGGTCAACCTGACGTGTGGGTCCAGTAGGACCCACCTGTCATTCTCTGTTTAGTTTAATTACAGATTAGTTAATTTAATTAGTGATTAGGTTAATCTAATCAGGATTAATTAACTTAATTAATTACTTAATTAATTAATTAATTAATTAGTAATTTTACTAAATCATTTTTATTTTTATTAATTATATATATATATATTAATTCCTTTTTTTAAACGTTATGGGGCGGGGCCCCCTAGTCAGTGGCCCGGGGGGGCTAGCGGTTGCTACGGGCGCTGGGTGCGGGCGTCGCCCGAACGGGCGCGTGCCCGAGGGGCGCTGGGCGCACGACGCGGCTAGGCGCCGGCGCGCGCCAGGGCGGCC
>NC_041382.1:283869988-283929742 GCF_002162155.2 Triticum dicoccoides
GTTGGGGGCGGGGTCGTCGGCCCGATCCCGATCCAGAACTGGATCGGGGGGAGGGGGAGAGAGCGAGTGGGGTGCGGGTGAGTGGGGACGTGGGCTAGGGTTCGGTCGCCCAAGGGGTTATGGGGGAGTGTGGGGGGCAGCCTGGGCCGGCCTGGTTGGCCCGATGGCCAGCTGGGCCGCGGTCCAGCAGGGGGGGGGGCTTCTCTTTCTTTCTTTTCTTTTTTTGTTAGTTTAGTTTTTCTCTTTTGTATTTTCTTTTCTTTTATTTATTTTCTTTTCTGTTTTAACTCATTTTAAATTTCTTAGACATTTTATAAAAATGTGTTTACTCCACCATAATTACCGATGTAATATTTGATAGCCACCGAACTTTTTAGTTTTAATTTTTGAAAACTTTTATTGTCATCATAAATTTGAATTTGAATTTCAAAACGGTTTTGATTTAACCCGTGATTAACTACAGTGACAGAGGTGACGTGGCACCATCAACGTGAGATTACTGTAGCATGATTATCCGGGCGTTACAAGTATCCATAAAAAATTTAACAAAATCAAACTTAGGTGTTATACCTGACTCCTTACCTTCGTCGAGTTCCCAATCTTCAGAGTTGCGTTTAATTCTTTCCAATAAATCCCATCTGAATTCAGTAGTCTTCATCATAAAAGAACCAGAGAAGTACCGAGCATGGAGCGATTACTGAGAGAAAGCCGAGCATAAAAAATTTGAATAAAAATTTCTCTTGAGAGCTCATGATTGGGGCATGAATATAACATTGACTTAAGACTCCCCCAAGCTTGAGCGATACTTTCTCCTTCGCGAGGCAAAAAATTATATATATAATTACGATCACGATGAACCAGATGCATAGAATAAAACTTCTGATGAAATTCCAATTTCAATCGGTTGTAGTTCCATGATCCAATATCATCACATAGCCTAAACCATGTCAATGCCTTTACCTTCAAAGATAAAGGGAAGACATTCTTCTTTATAACATCCTCGGGAATACCTGCAAGCTTAAATAATCCACAAACTTCATCCACATAGATTAGGTGCATATCGGGATCTAATGTTCCATCTCCTGTAAAAGGATTAGCTAGCAGTTTCTCTATCATACCCGAAGGAATTTCAAAGTAAACATTTTTAGTAGGTTGAGGAGAAACTCTTTGCTCTACTGGTCGGGGTGAAGATACCCCGAACAAGCCCCTCAAAGGATTATTTTCCATAGTAACAAGTGATAGTAAATTTCAGCACACTATATAATTTTTTCCTTACCAAATTCCACCTACCAAAGGTGCTTCACTCCCCGGCAACGGTGCCAGAAAAGAGTCTTGATGACACACAAGTATAGGGAATCTATCACAGTCCTTTCGATAAGTAAGAGTGTCGAACCCAACGAGGAGCAGAAGGAAATGACAAGCAGTTTTCAGTAAGGTTTTCTCTGCAAACACTGAAATTATCGGTAATAGATAGTTTTGTGATAAGGTAATTCCTAACGGGTAACAAGTAACAAAAGTAAACAAGGTGCAGCAAGGTGGCCCAATACTTTTTGTAGCAAAGGAAAAGCCTGGACAAACTCTTATATCAAGGAAAGCGCTCCCGAGGACACATGGGAATTATCGTCAAGCTAGTTTTCATCATGCTCATATGATTCACGTTCGTTACTTTGATAATTTGATATGTGGGTGGACCGGTGCTTGGGTATTGCCCTTCCTTGGACAAGCATCCCACTTATGATTAACCCCCCTTGCAAGCATCTGCAACTACGAAAGAAGAATTAAGGTAAACCTAACCATAGCATCAAACATATGGATCCAAATCAGCCCCTTACGAAGCAACACATAAACTAGGGTTTAAGCTTCTGTCACTCTAGCAACCCATCATCTACTTATTACTTCCCAATGCCTTCCCCTAGGCCCACACAATGATGAAGTGTCATGTAGTCGACGTTCACATAACACCACTAGAGGAAAGACAACATATATCTCATCAAAATATCGGACGAATACCAAATTCACATGACTACTTATAACAAGACTTCTCCCATGTCCTCAGGAACAAATGTAACTACTCGCAAATCATATTCATGTTCTTAATCAGAGGGGTATTAATGTGCATAAAGGATTTGAACATATAATATTCCACCGAATAAACCAACTAGCATCAACTACAAGGAGTAATCAACACTACTAGCAACCCACATGTACCAATCTGAGGTTTTGAGACAAAGATCGGATACAAGAGATGAACTAGGGTTTGAGAGGAGATGGTGCTGGTGAAGATGTTGATGGAGATTGACCCCCTCCTGATGAGAGGATCGATGGTGATGACGATGGTGACGATTTCCCCCTCCTGGAGGGATGTTTCTCCGGTAGAACAGCTCCGCCAGAGCCCTCGATTGGTTCCGCCAAGGTTCCGCCTCGAGACGGCGGCGCTTCATCCCGAAAGCTTCCTTCTAAATTTTTTTCCAGTGCAAAATACACCTTATACCAGGAGATGGGCATCGGTGGGCTTCCAGGTGGCCCATGAGGCAGGGGGCGCACCCTCTACCCCCGTGGACAGTGGGTGCCCCCCCCCCCTCAGGTGCTTTCTTCGCCCAATATTTTTAATATATTCCAAAACTGACTTTCGTGGAGTTTCAGGGCTTTTGTATTTGTGCAGAATAGGTCTCCAATATTTGCTCCTTTTCCAGCCTAGAATTCTAGCTACGGGCATTCTCCCTCTTCATGTAAACCTTGTAAAATAAGAGAGAAAAGGCATAAGTATTGTGACATAATGTGTAATAACAGCCCATAATGCAATAAATATCGATATAAAAGCATGATGTAAAATGGATGTATCACTCACCATCTAGCCACATGGGTGGAGAGCGCGCCCAGCCCCCTGGGGCGCGCCCCTGACCTTGTGGGCCCCACATAGCCCCCTTTCACTTATTCCAGCACCCATCCACTCCTTCCTCCAGAAAAAATCACTCCATATCTCAAACTCGTGTTGTTGATCATCTTGCTACCATTTTCGATATCCTTGCTCAAATCTCCATTCACAAAACTACTTTGGGGGATTGTTCTTCAGTATGTGAGTCCTCCAATGGTCCAATTAGTTTTGTTCTAGTGCTTTATTTATTGCAAATTTTTGCTGCTTTGGTGACCCTATTCTTGAGCTTGCATGTCAAATTTATATGGTCCAAAGTAGTTTTGATGAATGATATAGCTCCTAGGCACTTGTAGGAGTAGTTTCTATCAATTTTGTTGAGTTTGGTTCAGTTTTATTTTGAGTCACTAAAAAATTCAGAAATTTTTCAGAGGAAGAAAAATGTCCAGGAAAATGTACCAAGGTGGTTCTTCAAGGAAGCAAGGACCATGGCATGCGATTCGTGAGCAGGACCTTGAACCACCAAGGGAGGCTAAAGTGAAGCCGTGTGAATGGCCGTCGGATGAATTTATGGATCGTGCAGGTTTCAGGGATGAATTCTATGCGTACGTACAAAATGCCGCCTCGAGGACTTCTTATCGGACCAATGCTTACAGTATTATTATCTCACCGATTCCTTCATGCGGAGGTTTGAGTTTTCATCCATGCGCAATACTCATGTTGTCCAGTTTGATCTTTACGATGAATCTTATACCATGGACCTAGAAGACTTTTGTAATGCATGTAAAATTCCGCGATGGGGTAGTCTTAGTGAGCCTCACAAATCTGAATATAATGATTTCCTTGCTAGTATCACTATTGGAGAAACTAGAAATATCACACAAGCAACCATAGGGAGCATTCACTTTCCTACCATACATTATTTTGCTCTCTTTATGAGTAGGTGTATTAATGGTAAACATGAGCTTTGCCATGTTTGCGTCCCAGATCTTAGTGTCCTCAAGTGTGCGGTGTTATGTGATAAACGATATAATCTGGGGGCCATTATTGCTAGGAGGTTACACCTTAATTCTAAAGATGGAGATTTATTTGGTGGGATTTATGCAACTCGTTTAGCTAACTATTTTAATGTACCTATTAGAAGTTATGATATTGAGTTGCCACCTGCTTTTTTGGATTATGAGGCTATGGTACGCCACCAGTTTCTTAAGAGGAATGAACAGATCCTCCAGTACAAACTAATCTTTGATAGAGGGTGTGTCGTCCTTGTTACTCTTCCTGCTCCTGCTTTCTTTAACTTTCAGGCAAAGGGACGATATTTTATAACTAGGGAGGAGGCAGACGAGTATGAGAGAACAGCGGAGGCTACTCGCCTCCATGCTGCAGCCCTTCAGGCAGTAGCAGATGTGTCTCAGTACAAACCCAACTACAACTTTGGATATCCACCAGGTCCATGGGCATAGACCAACTTAGGACAAAAGCCTAAGCTTGGGGGAGTACGTATTTCTCACCGACATTATATTCATGTTCACACACTGATTTTAGTTGTCGGTGCTCATACTTTTTCATAGTATTATCCATGTTAGTTTATTTCTTTTCCCGCTTTCTTCTTGTGTGTTTGAAAAACCTTAGAAAAACAAAAAAATTAGTTGTAGTTAGTTTACCTTCTATGCATGCTTAGTAGTAATATTAAAAGAAAAAATAAAAAGATTTCATGTTCTTCTTTTGCTTATTGGGAGCTTTCCCGTGTAAATAGTTTTTCTCGTTCTTGTTTCCCTTCCTTCAGAAAAACAAAAACTACAAAAATATTTCAGTGTGTTTCTTTGAAATTCTTTTCTTTGGGGGTCAAGAGGAGAAGACCACGATGAAAATGTCGAGTGGCTCTCATATGCATCATTGTTGATCTAACAAAGAGCCCATATTACCTTGTCTTCTCCTTTGAATAAATGTTTGCAGATTCCGGCTTAGCCAATGCACGTGCACTATTATTATTATCCACATCGTTCGGTCGTGCAAGTGAAAGGCAATAATGACGATATATGATGAAATGATTGAGATGAGGAAAAGCTGGTATGAACTCGACCTATCTTGTTTTTGTAAATATGATTAGTTCATCGTTCCTGATTTAGCCTATTATGAATGAAACATGTTTGCAATGATAATTAGAGATTATAGTTACTCATGCCATGCTTAGCTAGGAGTTTATAATGGTTTACCTTGCGTGCCAACATGGAAATTAAAATGGTTGTGATGTAGTATGATAGGATGGTATCCTCCTTTGAATGATTTGAGTGGCTTGACTTGGCACATGTTCACGCATGTACTTGAAACAAAATCAACATAGCCTCTACGATATTTATGTTCATGGTGATTTATATCCTACTCATGCTTGCATTTAATGTTAGTTAATCTCAATGCATGTTTATGATTGTTGTCGCTCTCTAGTTGGTCGCTTTGTAGTCTCTTTCTAGCCTTCACTTGTACTAAGCGAGAATACTGCTTGTGCATCCACTTCCATAAACTCCAAAGTTGTTCCATATGAGTCCACCATACCTACCTATATACGGTATTTACCTGTCGTTCCAAGTAAATTTGCATGTGCCTGATGTCTACTACACAACCTTCTTGTAGACGTTGTTGGGCCTCCAAGTGCAGAAGTTTGTAGGACAGTAGCAAATTTCCCTAAAGTGGATGACCTAAGGTTTACCAATCCGTGGGAGGCGTAGGATGAAGATGGTCTCTCTCAAACAACCCTGCAACCAAATAACAAAGAGTGTCTTGTGTCCCCAACACACCCAATACAATGGTAAATTTTATAGGTGCACTAGTTCGGCGAAGAGATGGTGATACAAGTGCAATATGGATAGTAGATAAAGGTTTTTGTAATATGAAAATATAAAAACAGCAAGGTAACTAATGATAAAAGTGAGCACAAACGGTATTGCAATGTGTTGACACAAGGACTAGGGTTCATACTTTCACTAGTGCAAGTTCTCTCAACAATAATAAAATAATTGGATCATATAACTATCCCTAAACCTGCAACAAAGAGTCACTCCAAAGCCACTAATAGCGGAGGACAAACGAAGAGATTATTGTAGGGTACGAAACCACCTCAAAGTTATCCTTTCTGATCGATCTATTCAAGAGTCCGTAGTAAAATAACATGAAGCTATTCTTTACGTTCAATCTATCATAGAGTTCGTACTAGAATAACACCTTAAGACACAAATCAACCAAAACCCTAATGTCACCTAGATACTCCAATGTCACCTCAAGTATTCGTGGGTATGATTGTACGATATGCATCACAAAATCTCAGATTCATCTATTCAACCAACACAAAGAACTTCAAAGAGTGCCCCAAAGTTTCTACTGGAGAGTCAAGATGAAAACGTGTGCCAACCCCTATGCATAAGTTCACGGAACTCGCAAGTTGATCACCAAAACATACATCAAGTGGATCATGTGATATCCAATTGTCACCACAGATAAGCACATGCAAGACATACATCAAGTGTTCTCAAATCCTTAAAGACTCAATCTGAAAATATAACTTCAAAGGGAAAACTCAATTCATCACAAGAGATTAGAGGGGGAGAAACATCATAAGATCCAACTATAATAGCAAAGCTCGTGATACACCAAGATCGTACCACCTCAAGAACACGAGAGAGAGAGAGAGAGAGAGAGAGAGAGAGAGAGAGAGAGATCAAACACATAGCTACTGGTACATACCCTCAGCCCCGAGGGAGAAATACTCCCTCCTTGTCATGGAGAGCACCGGGATGATGAAGATGGCCACCGGAGAGGGATTCCCCCCTCCGGCAGGGTGCCGGAACGGGTCTAGATTGGTTTTCGGTGGCTACGGAGGCTTCTGGCAGCGGAACTCCCGATCTATTCTGCTCCCTGAAGTTTTTAGGGTATATGGATATATATAGGTGAAAGAAGTCGGTCAGGGGAGCCACGAGGGGCCCACGAGGGTGGGGGGCGCGCCCAGGGGGTAGGGCGCGCCTCCCTGCCTCGTGGCTTCCTCGAAGCTTCCCTGACATCTACTCCAACTCTCCTGGATTGCTTCTGTTCCAAAAATAACTCTCTTGATGGTTTCATTCCGTTTGGACTCCGTTTGATATTCCTTTTCTTCGAAACACTGAAATAGACAAGAAAACAACAATTTGGGCTGGGCCTCCGGATAATAGGTTAGTCCCAAAAATAATATAAAAGTGTTTAGTAAAGCCCATAAACATCCAAAATAGATGGTATAATAGCATGAATACTTCATAAATTATAGATACGTTGGAGACGTATCAGCATCCCCAAGCTTAATTCCTGCTCGTCCTCGAGTAGGTAAATGATAAAAGAAATAATTTAAGCATGAATGCTAGCAGGTGCACAAGTTTGATCAATGATAATTTCAATCACCTTTTCTAGCATCATCATATGTCATAATAGTAGCTCATCTCATAAAACTTTTCATGATCAAGTAACAAACTATTCACATGTTAAAGTATAGATCATAAACTTTCTTGAAAACTAACAAACCGTGTTATTAGTCATCAAACAATTGCAATTCATCTTATTTTTAGGAAGAGTCTATGTCAGAGCTTTGATTCAGCAAACTTCACATACTCAACTATAATTTAGTCTTTCACAATTGCTAACACTCACACGATATTTATGGGTTCAAAGTTTTAATCAGACACAGAGAAAGATAGGGGCTTATAGATTCGCCTCCCAACCTTTTACCTCAAGGGTAATGTCAACAATAATAGTTCATGATGCCTTACATCCAATTGGATATATATATCAGGATCTTTCCAACACAATGTGCTTGCCAAAGGATAAAATGTAAAAAGGAGGTGAAGATCACCATGACTTTTGCACAAGGTATAAGACAAGAATAAAAGATAGGCCTTCACAGTGGGAAGCAGAGGTTGTCATGCGCTTTTATAGTTGGATGCACAAAATCTTAATGCGAAAGAACGTCACTTTATATTGCCACTTGTGATAGGGACCTTTATTATGCAGTCCGTCGCTTTTATTGCTTCCACATCACAAGATCGTATAAAGCTTATTTTCTCCACACTAATAGATCATACATATTTAGAGAGCAATTTTTATTGCATGCACCGATGACAACTTACTTGAAGGATCTTACTCAATCCATAGGTAGGTATGGTGGACTCTCATGGCAATACTGGTTTAAGGGATGTTTGGAAGCACAAGTAGTATCTCTACTTGGTACAAAGAGTTTGGCTAGCATGAGGGGGAAAGGCAAGCTTAGCATGTTGAATGATCCATGACAATATACTTCATTTCGGATATAAGAAAACATAACCCATTACGTTGTCTTCCTTGTCCAATATCAACCTTTTAACATGTCATATTTTAATGAGTGCTCACAATTACAAAAGATGTCCAAGATAGTATATTTATATGTGAAATCTCTCTTCCCTCAATATTTTTTCATGTATTGCTCAAGTGACCAATACAATGTTTGCTAACCTTCAATAAATTTACCACCTCTACTTCTAATATGTGAAGTCATTACTCCCCATGAGATAAGCATATGAAACATATATAATTTTAGATTTATGACATTCAAATCGTTCAACCATTTACTCATAGGATATAAGTGAAGCACACGAGTAAATGACAAACTACTCCAAAAGGATATAAGTGAAAATCAATGAGTAGTTAAATAATTATGTAGCTATGTGAAGACTCTCTCTCATTTAAGAATTTCAGATCTTGGTATTTTATTCATACAGCAAGCAAAACAAAATAAAATGACATTTCAAGGATAGCAAACATCATGTGAAGAAGCAAAAACTTAGGCTCAACCGATACTAACCGGTAATTGTTGAAGAAGAAAGGTGGGATGCCTACCGGGGCATCCCCAAGCTTAGATGCATGAGACTTCTTGAAATATTATCTTGGGGTGCCTTGGGCATCCCCAAGCTTGAGCTTTTGTGTCTCCTTAATTCCTCTCATATCACGGTTTCCCTAAATCTCAAAAACTTCATCCACACAAAACTCAACAAGAACTCGTGAGATACGTTAGTATAAACCAATGCAAAAACCTTATCATTTTCTACTGTAACAAATCACTAAAATTATTATTCAACATTTCATACTAAATGTCTATGCATATTTAATACTCATATCCTCAAATAGAATCATTAGACAAGCAAACATATGCAAACAATGCAAACATAACAGCAATCTGCCAAAACAGTACAGTCTGTAAAGAATGCAAGATTCATCATACTTCCCTAACTCCAAACATTATGAAAGAAACTTCCCACTGTAGTAAATTTATCAGATCTTATTATGCAAAAGGTTTCAACATTTTATCACATTCTGACTTTTGTAGGGAATTTTTACAACAGCGGTAAACTTTCTGTTTTCAAACAGCAACATGTAGACTCGTAAAATAAGCATAGTAAAGGCTATCAATCCAAATTTTATTGAAATAAAATATGCAAAACATTATTCTAGATAACAGCAAGCAAATCCTAACAAAATAAATTGACGCTCCAAGCAAAACACATATCACGTGGTGAATAAAAATATAGCTCCAAGTAAAGTTACCGATGAACGAAGACGAAAGAGGGGATGCCATCCAGGGCATCCCCAAGCTTAGGCTCTTGGTTGTCCTTGAATAAAACCTTGGGGTGCCTTGGGCATCCCCAAGATTAGGATCTTGCCACTCCTTATTCCATAGTCCATCGAATCTTTACCGAAAACTTGAAAACTTCACAACACAAAACTCAACAGAAAATCTCATGAGCTCCGTTAGCAAAAGAAAACAAACCACCACTTAAAGGTACTGTAATGAACTCATTCTTTATTTATATTGGTGTTAAACCTACCGTATTCCAACTTCTCTATGGTTCATACCCTCCGATACTAGCCATAGATTCATCAAAATAAGAAAACAACACACAAAAAACAGAATCTGTCTAAAACAGAACAGTCTATAGTAATCTGTGTCAAACGTAAACTTCTGGAACTCGGAAAAATCTGCCAAAATAGGACGGCCTATATAATTTGATTATTAATCTCTGCAATTGGCATCAGTATTTTATCACTTTCTGGTGATTTTTAACAAATGTTTTCGTGAGCAGAAAGTTTCTGTCTTTTTCAGCAAGATCAAATAATTATCATCCAAGAAGATCCTATAGGTCTTACTTGGCACAAACACTAATTAAAACATAAAACTACATCTAACCAGAGGCTAGATGATTTATTTATTACTAAACAGGAGCAAAAAGGCAAAGAACAAAAATAAAATTGGGTTGCCTCCCAACAAGCGCTAACATTTAACGCCCCTAGCTAGGCATGATGATTTGAATGATGCTCACATAAAAGACAAGAATTGAAACATAAAGAGAGCATCATGAAGAATATGACTAGCACATTTAAGTCTAACTCACTTCCTATGCATAGGGATTTTGTGAGCAAACAACTTGTGGGAACAAGAATCAATTTGCATAGGAAGGCAAAACAAGCATAACTTTAAAACTTTAAACACGTAGAGAGGAAACTTGGTATTATTGCAATTCCTACAAGCATATATTCCTCCCTCATAATAATTTTTAGTAGCATCATGAATGAATTCAACAATATAACCAGCACCTAAATCATTCTTTTCATGATCTACAAGCATACAAATTTTATTACTCTCCACATAAGCAAAATTCTTCTCATTCGGAATAGTGGGAGTATCATAAGAGACTCAAATACTACGAATTGTTTCCACATTAAAAGAGTAATATTCAGGAAATGGGTAATCATAATCATGAAAAGTTTTATAAATATAATCATCACTACTTTTTATAGCATAAGTATCATCACAATAATCATCATAGGTAGCAACTCTGTTCTCATCATAATCGATTGAAACCTCTTCCAAGATAGTGGAATCATTACTAACTAAAGTCATGACCTCTCCAAATTCACTTCCATAATTATCACAATAAGATTCAACATCCTCCAAAATAGTGGGATTACTACTTCCTAAAGTTGACACTCTTCCAAACCCACTTTCATCAATATAATCATCATAAGTAGGAGGCATGCTATCATCATACCAAATTTGCATATCAAAACTTGGGAGGCTGGGAATATCATCTTCATTAAACATAGCCTCCCCAAGCTTGGGACAGACATTAATTGCAGAAAACATATTCTCAAACATGTCATTCTCATCAAACATAGCATCCCCAAGCTTGGGCCTTTTCATATTATTAGCATCATGGATATTCAAGGAATTCATACTAACAACATTGCAATCATGCTCATCATTCAAATATTTAGTGCCAAACATTCTAATGCATTCTTCTTCTAGCACTTGAGCACAATTATCGGAATCCTTATTTTCACGAAAGACATTAAAAAGATGAAGCATATGAGCTACCCTTAATTCCATTTTTTGTAGTTTTATTTTATAAACTAAACTAGTGATAAAAACAAGAAACTAAAAGATTCGATTGCAAGATTTAAAGATATACCTTCAAGCGCTCACCTCCCCGGCAACGGCGCCAGAAAAGAGCTTGATGTCTACTACACAACCTTCTTCTTGTAGACATTGTTGGGCCTCCAAGTGCAGAGGTTTGTAGGACAGTAGCAAATTTCCCTCAAGTGGATGACCTAAGGTTTATCAATCTGTGGGAGGCGTAGGATGAAGATGGTCTCTCTCAAACAACCCTGCAACCAAATAACAAAGAGTCTCTTGTGTCCCCAACACACCCAATACAATGGTAAATTGTATAGGTGCACTAGTTCGGCAAAGAGATGGTGATACAAGTGCAATATGGATAGTAGATAAAGGTTTTTGTAATCTGAAAATATGAAAACAGCAAGGTAACTAATGATAAAAGTGAGCACAAACGGTATTGCAATGTGTTGAAACAAGGCCTAGGGTTCATACTTTCACTAGTGCAAGTTCTCTCAACAATAATAACATAATTGGATCATATAACTATCCCTCAACCTGCAACAAAGAGTCACTCCAAAGTCACTAATAGCGGAGAACAAATGAAGAGATTATTGTAGGGTATGAAACCACCTCAAAGTTATCCTTTCTGATCGATCTATTCAAGAGTCCGTAGTAAAATAACATGAAGCTATTCTTTCCGTTCAATCTATCATAGAGTTCGTACTAGAATAACACCTTAAGACACAAATCAACCAAAACCCTAATGTCACCTAGATACTCCAATGTCACCTCAAGTATCCGTGGGTATGATTATACGATATGCATCACACAATCTCAGATTCATCTATTCAACCAACACAAAGAACTTCAAAGAGTGCCCCAAATTTCTACCGGAGAGTCAAGATGAAAACGTGTGCCAACCCCTATGCATAAGTTCACGGAACTCGCAAGTTTATCACCAAAACATGCATCAAGTGGATCACGTGATATCCCATTGTCACCACAGAAAAGCACATGCAAGACATACATCAAGTGTTCTCAAATCCTTAAAGACTCAATCCGAAAATATGACTTCAAAGGGAAAACTCAATTCATCACAAGAGAGTGGAGGGGGAGAAACATCATAAGATCCAACTATAATAGCAAAGCTCGCGATACATTAAGATCGTACCACCTCAAGAACACAAGAGAGAGAGTGATCAAACACATAGCTACTGGTACATACCCTCAGTCCCGAGGGAGAACTACTCCCTCCTCGTCATGGAGAGCACCGGGATGATGGAGATGGCCATCGGAGAGGGATTTCCCCCTCCAGCAGGATGCCGGAATGGGTCTAGATTGGTTTTCGGTGGCTACGGAGGCTTCTGGCGGCGGAACTCCCGATCTATTCTCCTCCCTAAAGTTTTTAGGGTATATGGATATATATATATAGGCGAAATAAGTCGGTTAGGGGAGCCACGAGGGGCCCAAGAGGGTGGAGGCGTGCTCAGGGGGGTAGGGCGCGCCTCCCTGCCTCGTGGCTTCCTTGAAGCTTCCCTGACGTCTACTCCAAGTCTCCTGGATTGCTTCCGTTCCAAAAATAACTCTCCTGAAGGTTTCATTTTGTTTGGACTCCGTTTGATATTCCTTTTCTTCGAAACACTGAAATAGGCAAGAAAATAGCAATTTGGGCTAGGCCATCGGTTAATAGGTTAGTCCCAAAAATAATATAAAAGTGTTTAGTAAAGCCCATAAACATCCAAAACAGATGATATAATAGCATGAATACTTCATAAATTATAGATACGTTGGAGACGTATCAGTGCCAAACTCTAAACCTTCAAATAATAATCTGTTTTGTATGCTCGAATAGCTCATGTACAACCTAGAGTTGTCAATATCTTCCATGCTAGGTGGGTTATTCTCACGATGAGTGGACTCCACTCATCACTCATGAGAAAATGGCTGGTAACCGGGATGCCTAGTCCCATGCTCAAAGAAAATCAAATCAAAATAATTGCAAACAAAACTCCCCCAGGATTGTTGTTAGTTGGACGGTACCCGTTGTTTCGGACCAACCGTGGAGTGTGCTTGTTGGTGGTGGGGGAGTATAAACTTTACCATTCTATTTGGGAACCGCCTATAATGTATGTAGCATGGAAGATACCGAGATCTCTTAATTGTTACACTGACAATGAAATCATACCGCTCAAAATATTATTACTCTCTATTTCAAAACTCGAGATCTGGCACCTCTGCAAATCCCTGCTTCCCTCTGCGAAGGGCCTATCTATTTACTTTTATTGTTGAGTCATCATCCTCTTATAAAAAGCACCAGTTATAGAGCACCACTGTCATTTGTATGCATTGTTATTAATTTATATTGAGTATGACTGGATCTCTTTTACCATGAATAACAATGTCTAGTCAGTCCTTGATCTTCAGGGGTGCTTTGCATTTATGTTTTGCGGTCTCAGAAAGGGCTAATGAGATACCATCTTATTATATTATATCATGATTGTTTTAAGAAAAGTGTTGTCATCCTTGCTAGTTGATTATGCCATTGATATGAGTAAATGTGAGACCTAAGAGTTATTGTGAATATGGTTAGTTCATAATCTATGCTGAAAACTTGAATGCTGGCTTTACATATTTGCAACAACAAGATCAAACAGAGTTTGTAAAAGTTTTTGTTTATCACTTTCAGTTTGTCAACTCAATTGCTTGAGGAAAAGCAAAGGTTTAAGCTTGGGGGAGTTGATACGTCTCCATCGTATCTACTTTTCCAAACTCTTTTGCCCTTGTTTTGGACTCTAACTTGCATGATTGAATGGAACTAACCCGGACTAATGTTGTTTTCAATAGAATTGCCATGGTGTTATTTTTGTGCAGAATAAAAAGTTCTCGGAATGACCTAAAACTTCACAGAGCCAGGTTTTGGAATTAATAAAAAATATTGGCGAAAGAATCAGCACCAGGGGCCCACACCCTAGCCACAAGGGTGGGGGCGTGCCCACCCCCTGGGGCGCACCCTCCGACCTTGTGGGCCCCCTGGACCTCCACCGACCTCAACTCTAACTCCATATATTCTCTTTCGGGGAGAAAAAATCAGAGAGAAGGATTCATCATGTTTTACGATATGGAGCCGCCGCAAAGCCCTGTTCTTCCTCGGGAGGGCAGATCTAGAGTCCGTTCGGGGCTCCGGAGAGGGAAATCCATCGCCATCATCATCATCAACCATCCTCCATCACCAATTTCATGATGCTCACCACCGTGCGTGAGTAATTCCATCGTAGGCTTGCTGGACAGTGATGGATTGGATGAGATTTACCATGTAATCAAGTTAGTTTTGTTAGGGTTTGATCCCTAGTATCCATTATGTTCTAAGATTGATGTTGCTATGACTTTGCTATGCTTAATGCTTGTCACTAGGGCCCGAGTGCCATGATTTCAGATCGAACCCTTTATGTTTTCATGAATATATTTGTGTTCTTGATCCAATATTGCAAGTTATAGTCACCTACTACGTGTTATGATCCAGCAACCCCGGAGTGACAATAGTCGGGACCACTCCCGGTGATGACCATACTATGTGCTAATGCTTTGGTCTAGTACTCTATTAAAAGGAGGCCTTAATATCCATTAGTTTCCAATAGGACCGCGCTGCCACGGGAGGGTAGGACAAAAGATGTCATGCAAGTTCTTTTCCATAATCACGTGTGACTATATTCGGAATACATGCCTACATTACATTGATGAACTGGAGCTAGTTCTGTGTCACCCTATGTTATAACCATTGCATGATGAATGCCATCCGACATAATTATCCATCATTGATCCATTGCCTATGAGCTTTTCATATATTGATCTTTGCTTAGTTACTTTTCCGTTACCACTATTACGATTGCTACAAAACTGCTACTGTTACTTTTGCCACTATTACCGTTACTTCCATACTACTTTGCTACTAAATACTTTGTTGCAGATATTAAGTCTTTCAGGTGTGGTTGAATTGACAACTCAGCTGCTAATACTTGAGAATATTCTTTGGCTCCCCTTGTGTAGAATCAATAAATTTGGTTTGAATACTCTACCCTCGAAAACTATTGTGATCCTCTATACTTGTGGGTTATCAGAATCATATTCCTCTCTTTCCTTTCCCTCCCCCTCTTTCCTTATCCTCCTTGGCCGGCCCATATGGGGGGCGCACCAGCCCCTTGTGGCTTGTGCGTTTCCCCTCTTGGCCCATAAGGCCCATATCTTTTGTCCGGGATGCCCGGAACCCCTTCCGGTGACCCGATAAGTACCCGGTACCCCCCGAAACACTTCCGGTGTCTGAATACTTTCGTCCTATATATCAATCTTTACCTCTTGACCATTTCGAGACTCGTCGTCATGTCCGTGATCTCATCCGGGACTCCGAACAACTTTCGGTCACCAAATCACATAACTCATATAATATTATATCCTCATCGAATGTTAAGCGTGTGGACCCTACGGGTTCGAGAACTATGTAGACATGACCGAGACACCTCTCTGATCAATAACCAATAGCGAAACCTGGATGCACATATTGGCTCCTACATATTCTACGAAGATCTTTATCGGTCGAACCGTTATGACAACATATGTAATTCCCTTTGTCTATTGGTATGTTACTTGCCCGAGATCCGATCGTCGGTACCTTCATACCTAGTTCAATATCGTTATCGGCAAGTCTCTTTACTCGTTCCATAATGCATCACCTCGTGACTGACTCCTTAGTCGTTTGCTTGCAAGCTTATGATGTGTATTGCCGAGAGGGCCCAGAGACACCTCTCCGATACTCGGAGTGACAAATCCTAATGTCGATCTATGCCAACTCAACAAACACCTTCGGAGATACATGTAGAGCATCTTTATAATCACCCAGTTACGTTGTGACGTTTGATAGCACACAAGGCATTCATCTGGTATCCGGGAGTTGCATAATCTCATAGTCGAAGGAATATGTATTTGACATGAAGAAAGCAATAACAATCAAACCGAACAATCATTATGCTAAGATAATGGATGGATCTTGTCCATCACATCTTTCTCCTATGATGTGATCCCGTTATCAAATGACAACTCATGTGAATGGTTAGGAAACCTTAACCATCTTTGATTAACGATCAAGTCTAGTAGAGGCTCACTAGGGACACGGTGTTTGTTTATGTATTCACACATGTATTCAGGTTTCCGATCAATACAATTCTAGCATGAATAATAAACCTTTATAGTGAACAAGGAAATATAAAATAACAACTTTATTATTGCCTCTAGGGCATATTTCCTTCAGTCTCCCACTTGCACTAGAGTCAATAATCCAATTCACATTGCCATGTGAATAACACACATAGTTCACATCGCCATGTGATTAACACCTATAGTTCACATCGCCATGTGATTAACACCTATAGTTCACATTGCCATGTGGCCAACACCCAAAGGGTTTACTAGAGTCAATAATCTAGTTCACACTGCCATGTGATTAACACCCAAAGAGTAATAAGGTGTGATCATGTTTTGCTTGTTAGAGAAGTTTAGTCAACGGGTCTGTCTCATTCAGATCCATATGTATTTTGCAAATTTCTATGTCTACACTCTTTCCATAATACATCACCTCGTGACTAACTCCTTAGTCGTTTGCTTGCAATCTTATGATGTGTATTACCGAGAGGGCCTAGAGATACCTCTCTGATACTCGAAGTGACAAATCCTAATCTCGGTCTGTGTAAACTCAACAAACACCTACGGAGATACCTGTAGAGCATCTTTATAATCACCCAGTTACGTTGTGACATTTGATAGCACATAAGGCATTCCTCCGGTATCCAGGAGCTGCATGATCTCATAGTCGAAGGAATATGTATTTGACATGAAGAAAGTAATAGCAATCAAACTGAACGATCATTATGCTAAGCTAACAGATGGGTCTTGTCCATCACATCATTCTCCTAATGATGTGACCCCGTTATCAAATGACAACTCATGTCAATGGTTAGAAAACCTTAACCATCTTTGATCAACGAGTTAGTCTAGTAGAGGCTCACTAGGGACACGGTGTTTGTTTATGTATTCACACATGTATTAAGGTTTCCGATCAATACAATTCTCACATGAATAATAAACCTTCACACCTCTCACACGTCCCGCATTTAATGTGTGTCGTGGGTGCGTGGTAAAAGAGATGATTATAGTAGTCGTTCTTCGCCACATATACATGTGCACTATTTGGGCCTAGCCCAATGATGCCTCGCATGCATGTGTTCTCCAGACCCAGGGGCTCCTGTCAGTGTACTAAGACATGGGTTCCTTTGTACCCTGACTTGTGCACAGGCGGCAGCAGCCTTCCCGACGGCAAGGCTTGTCGAAGTACCACTCTAAACAAGACACAAGACATGGTTAACAAAACCATGAAGAAGACCTCCAGACAGGTCGTTGAGAAGTACTAAGACAAGTATCAAGCCACCGGTAAGCCACTTGCCGGCAAGTGAAGACCCGGAAAGCTCCCACTACTTGCCCATCGCTCCACCTCAGCGACACGCTAGTCGCTAGGTGTCGAGCGGGAAGGCTGTTTGGTGAGCTTTGTCTGGGCATGTGTCAGCTCACAACTGAGGAACAACTTTATTTCCACCCATCCCAGGAGCGTGGCAAGGAAATAGAAGGTAGCTGGGCGATCCTTGTCGGAAGACGTCCCCAATGCTACACCTCATGGCGCATTTAATGCGTTTTTTTCTAACCCATCAGAGTTAAGTATTTGGCACTATAGCCACTATTCCAACCATGTAATTGCCATTTGACCATTGTGGTGAGCCCTTCATCTATAAAAGAAGGCCAATTGCTACCTTCACAAAGGTCTGACACTTTGCTCGTTTACACTCATAGCCGCACTTCCCGCGCACCTTGTCGGCAAGCTGCGCTCCTTCTACTTGAGCTCAAACACATCTAATATACAAAGCATGAGTAGGGTTTTACGCCTCACGGCGGCCCGAACATGGGTAAATGCTTGTGTGGTCTGCTGATTCTGCTCTTTGTACGTGTGGATCCCCATAGTTGAACCACAAAGGGGTCTTTGTTGGCCCCATAGATCATTGTACGCACGACATGATGGTGCATTCCTGCACACCTTCACCCCTACAATGGCACGAGCCTCTTTACGAGCCAGAGCACTAGACGATCCTTCTGTATACATTAGAAACAAATAGGGTGACAAGGGATCCCCTTGACAGAGTCCCCTAGTAGGAAGAAATACATATGTTTCTTGATCATTAAACCTGATCCTACACTTAACGGATCTCACACAAACCATCAGAAGTTCCACAATCTCAACATGGAAACCTAGCCTGAGCATCATTTTTTCCCAAAAAGTTACACTCCGCATGATCATAAGCTTTGTGCATGTCCAGTTTAACCGCAAAATACCCCACTTTCCCCTTCTTTTTATTTTTAATTGTATGCAGACACTCATAGGCTAAAAGGATATTATTTGTAATAAGACGTCCTAAACAAAAGCACTTTGAACAGACGCAATTATTTCATCAAGGCAAGATTTCAACAGTAAAGTAATCATTTTTGAGATTACACTAGACAGAACATTGCATAAGCTGATCGGCCTATATTAAGAAATTCTCTCTAGAGTGTCCACTTTGGGTATAAGAACGATGATCGTGGTGGTCTAACCTTTAGGGATAGTTTTCTTATTTATTGCCTCCAAAACCACCAAAGTGAGGGCTTCTCCCACAAATCTCCAACATTTTCTTAAAGAATATTGTACAAGACCATCCGTACCTAGGGCCTTAATATCTCCAATAGAGAAAAGAGCCTTTCTAACATCTCTCAAAAAACATCTACTGTTGTATGTGTTTTTTTGACTGGTCTGTTGTATAGGGTTTTATAGAAACATATAGACGCTTAATTCTTTTTGAAGTACATAACGATTAGCAAACACGATTTCTCTCGCGCCTCACGTAACCCCACCTTCGCCCTCGCCCTCGGGCAAAGCAGAAATCGACCGACGCTAATTTTTTTATGTACGTGACAGTTAGCAAATCAAGTTTCCTATACGTGCTACTAGAACATGAAGGCACATGTTGCCGCACTCGATCATTTTAATAGAAAACATAAAAATATCTATAAAATTGAAATGGTACAAATATATATTTACTAAATATGAGTGTTTGAAATCGCAATTCGTCAAATATGTAGCTCCATCTGATGAATGTGTGCTACAATAACTTGGGAGAAATCCACTAAACTGAAAATACTTTAGAGGGTAGTAAAATAATCAAATGTAAAGCATCGCTGCAAGCTTACACTTGCAATGGAGCATTGCTATTCTTCTACATAAATCCCTCCTTTTGTTGTTATGTGCTTGCAAGAGGCACCATCTCAGCACGTCGCAAAATCATGGATTTTTTTAGAAACAATACTTAAAGATAATAATGCAAAAAACGTCATTTAATTGTGCAAAGGAAGCACATGTCGGTAAGTAATCCCGCGTACAACACAATTTCATACTCTATTCTTTGAAACCTGAACAACAGCAGTAACCACATATGAAACCATATGGTGCTCTGCTAAGCTCCATGATCAAATGCTTCATATTTATAACACAACAACTACTCTCAAATTTGAACTTTCATTTATATACTGTACGTAATATACTTTATTCAAACTTTCCTCTTATAAATAAATAATGACATGAAAAAAATAAAATGACATATTCCTAAAATCATGGTTATTCTTTTGGTAAAAAAGATAATTTAAGAGTGGAAAGCAAATAACAAAGGGTGTTATTTCAAACTCCAAAGCAGAGACTTCAATAATGTTGTCCAATTAATTAAGTGTAAAAGGCATGTCATGTGTGACTCTGAAATCTCAAAGAAATTGTCATCTATTAAGTTGGCTTGTTTAGCCAAGACAATCTGACAACCTCTACTGCAATTGTTGAAAAATATTCAGATGAATTCGAGAAGTCTACCAAAGTCTAAAATGTTAGGTAACATGGGAAGTAGTTAACAAATATATTAATCTTCAAATTGATACAGAATATCTCAGACCAACAATAAATGTGTTACTTGTTTTACCTTTTCTAGTAAATTGTTGCTAACGTTATTGTCTAACAGAGGTAAAGATCAAGCTTTACAGAAATCAAGTTCTGTCCATGGCTATGCTGCTTGCATTTGGTTTAGAAGAATTTCGAGGGGCAAGGATGGTTCCTGGACATCTGGCAAGGATTGTGATGTAGGGTGGAACCCTAATCGGCCAATCTTTCACGAAAGGAGCGGATCCCGCAATGAACACGAAGAACACGAGGGGAAAAAAGAGGGAAAACACAAGGGAAACACAGGAGAATCACTAAACCAACACAAGAAAGTCACACATGTGCTAGATCCTCGAATACATAGGGTTCACACGGTACATGATCAACTAGGGACGATACAAGGGTAACGGTCTTCTCCGTGACGAGGTCTTGATGTTCTTCCCTAAAGAGGGGTCTTGAATCCGCTTGGGGGATCTTCTCCGTAGGAGGCTCGAACCTCCGAGGAGAAGGTAACCAAGTGGATGAGCAAAGCTCTCACACGAAATATGAGCTAATCCTTTGCTAACCCTAGAAAGTTGGACGAGGGGGAGTATATATAGTCTTAGTGCAAAATAGGGGGGCGAAGGGGTACATGGGTTACAGGCCAACACGAATCAGTGCACATGCTTTGGACGTCCGGAGGACACCGGTCGTCCAGAGGCTTGCGAGGGTCCGGACGTCTGCTGCCTGTCGGACGTCCGTAAATTCGGCTCGGGTTGTCTTCGGTCGGTCGTCCGGTCGGGGTTGGATGTCCGGGCGTCGGTCATCCGTAGGGCGACAGATGTCCGTCTGTTTTGGCTTGGATGTGGAAGTGTCGGTCGTCCGGAGGAGGCTGGACGTCCGGAGCCTGGAGGTCATCGGACGTCCAGGGCTCGTCGGTCGTCCGGAGCCTAGAGACTTTGAACAGTCCTTCTTCTTTGTCTCTGTCTTCACTTCCATCTTCCTCTTCTTCTTATCCTTGCTCCTTAGCTTCTCCATGGTACCTGAGCATGCACAAAGTATCCATATGAGGTAGTAGCCATGTCTCATGTGCATCAAAGTGGAAATGTGAGAGGAGAGATGTCACCTCGGTTTCAAGAGCTCTTGCACGTGCTCGTGTCATGGGTCCAAGAGGTGTCGAAGGAGATGTAGTTGGGTCCATGGGGATGGCCTTGGGATGCTCCGCATCATCTCCCCTCCCTTGGGGAAGATCCGTCCTCGGATCAAATTCTTCATCACCATGGAAGGGAGAGAGATCTTTGACGTTGAAGATGTCGCTCACGTTGTACTTGTCACATGGGAGGTCGATCTTGTAAGCGTTGTCGTTGTATCATGCGAGCACCTTGAAGGGTCCATCCGCTCGTGGTCGAAGCTTGGACTTGCATTCTTGTGGAAAGTGATCCCTGCGAAGGTGTAGCCACACAAGATCACCAATGTTGAAGACCATAGGTTGCTTGTTGAAGTTAAGCTTGGTCGCAAGGCATTGAACTTGGTGCTCGATGGTGTTTCTTGTATCTTCATGCACCTTCTTGAGATGTGTCAGACGTGCACTTGCGTCCAAATTGATGTGCTCTTGGAGTGGTAGAGGGAGAATGTCCAAAGGGGACAAAGAGTTGAACCCGTAGACGACCTCGAAGGGGGACTTGCCGGTTGTTGAGTGTCTTGCTCGGTTGTAGGCAAACTCAGCGATAGGTAGGCACTCCTCCCACTCCTTGATGTTCTTCTTGATGAGTACTTGAAGTAGAGCGGAGAGTGTGCGGTTGGTAACTTCCATTTGGCCGTCGGTTTGTGGATGGTACGCCGTGGAGAAAAGTAGGTTGATTCCGAGCTTGGCGCATAGGGTCTTCCAAAAGTAGCTAAGGAACTTGATGTCGCGGTCCGAGATGGTCGTCTTTGGCACTCCGTGTAGACGCAATATTTCCCTACAAAAGAGAGTAGCAACATGAGAAGCATCGTCTGATGAAGCTATGCACCTAGGGTAGGGTCATATGCCTGACCTCGACGCCCTCCCCAAGGACATCACCCTAAAGCCAGAAGCATTGAAAGGGTACCATCATCCACTCGACCAGAGACATTCCACTCGAAAGAATCAATGTCACTCGACAGTCACAGAAATCACTCGACAAACAGAAGATCTAAAGTCACTCTACACAGCAACGGTCGGGCGTTTACTCATAGACTTAACTATCATTTATAGCACTTTAATACAGACGTTACCTGTAACGCTCCTTCTTTATGTACATTGCACCCCGCGTAATGGAGGGGAGCTGGGATCCTAGGGCAATCTATATAAGCCACCCCCTCCTCCAGGACAGGGGTTCACATCTTTTGTAAACTCACACACGCATATAATCCAGTCGACCGCCTCAGGGCACCGAGACGCGGGGTTGTTACTTCCTCCGTGAAGGGCCTGAACTCGTAAACTCGTGTGTACAACTACTCCATGGCTAGGATCTTGCCTCCTCATACCTACCCCCATTCTACTGTCAGTCCTAGATCCACGACAGTTGGCGCCCACCATGGGGGCAGGTGTCTTAGCAGTTTGTTGGAGAAGTTGCGATTTTTCCGATTCCCCTAATCATGGTTTCCGGCGGAGGATTGGCTGAAGGCTGCGAGATCCGTCTTGGCGTTCTTGTCTTCATCGCCGACGACTCCGCTTGGTTCCACGAGGCTCCACTCGACGTCGAGGCGCTCCGCGTCCGCGGGGCGACACATTTCTGCGCATGCGTCCGCGGTGTCCTTCTTCGGCAGCCATCGACTCAGTATCGGTCGGCTCCTACGGCAACCTCGCTTCCCATTGTTTGCCGGCGCCAGCGATCCGGTTGGTCGCGGCTTCAGCGGTGGGTGAGGCATACGGTGGCCCGCCAATCGGCCACCCCGCAAGTCGCGGCAATCAAGCCCGATGAAACTCTCTACGGCCTATTCGATCTGTCAACTGGCTCGGTCGAGACTGCATCCGAGTGCGACAACAGTGACCCCGCGACGGAAGTCTTGATGGTCAATGGACCACGCAGTCCTCCTGGCTTCACCCGTGAAGACGGTGGTGATGGCGTTGGCGACCCATCACATGTCCACGAGGAGTACCGCCCCCAACCCCTCTCTTCGCAGTGGAGGGAAGATCTTCGCCGCCGTAATATGGATGCACTTCACACTCCTATCATTGGGGAAACCCCTGAGGCCCAGGCCTTGGAGGAGGCGCGCCTGGCCAACTTGGCTGAGCGCACTCGACTGGAGAACCTCCAGCGCGCACTCGATGAGCGTGCTCGATAGCGGATTCCTGAGTCTAGTCGACGACAACTTTTTCCGCCTCCAACTCAGGTATACCGAACTCCGATCCAGAATCTCACAGCTGCAGCTCGAATAGCAGAGTTAATTCAACCTTCCCAATCAAAAGCTAGCCGAGGTTTGATGCAGATCCGGGCTTTACTCCGGGCAGCAGGAGAGCAGAATACAACAGTATCTCAGTCGCGAAATAGGATTCATAGCAGATCTGTGGTGGCACATACCGTCCAATCTGCTCACAGCCCGAGATCGCCTCCACGGCGTGAAGAACGTGGTCACCGGCAAGATCAGTATAGGAGCCATGAGCAGTATGATCATCGACTCGACCACGATGACCGTCGTCGAGTGCCCACGCCTCCTCCGAGGAGTGGGTCATACGTGCCTCGGTGGCAAGATGACAGGCGCCCCCACAGCGGCGAACGAAGAATTCCGGTCGACCCCAGAGACCCAGGCTTTGATGCAAGATCTATCCTCGTTCAAGGTCTGGTTGATAGGAACAGGGCTCACAGAGAAGGCCACGATAGAGATCATCCGACTGGAAGCAGAGTGCACGTTTCAGGACCCGAGTATTTTAGCAGAGCCATCAGAGCAGCAGTGATTCCTCCCAACTTCAGGTTGGCGACTGGAGTTAGCAAGTTCACCGGCGAGTCCAAGCCAGACACTTGGCTTGAGGACTACCGAGTGGCTGTGCAGATTGGTGGCGGCAATGTTGATGTGGCTATGAAGCACCTTCCCTTGATGTTGGAGGGCTCGGCCAGGGCATGGTTGAATTAGTTGGCTCCCGGCAGCATATATAGTTGGAAGGAACTTGCTCGAGTGTTTGTTAGAACCTTTGAAGGTACTTGCAAAAGGCCAATAGGGTTGACAGAATTGCAGTGTTGTGTTCAGAAACCAAATGAAACCTTGAGGGACTATATCCAGAGATGGATCATGTTACACCATACAGTGGAGAATGTGTCGGATCACCAAGCAATTTGTGCCTTCAAGAAAGGCGTTAAGTATCGGGAGTTGAATCTGAAATTCAGTCGGATAGGAGATATGACGTTGACTCGGATGATGGAGATTGCCACCAAATATGCCAATGGTGAAGAGGAAGACCGACTCCGGAGTGGCAAGCACAAAACAGTCGCCCAAGAAACCGGAGGAGGGAATTCTAGTCGGAAACAGAAGTGAAAGGCTGAACCAGCTGCTCCTGGTGAAGCTTTAGTTGTTGCCCAAGGAAAGTTCAAAGGAAAGACCAAAGGGCCCTGGACTCCCAAAAAGGTTAAGGATAAAGATGGGAATGATGTGTTGGATTTACCGTGCCATATTCATACCAAAAAAGATGAAGAGGGGAACATCATTTACCCTAAACACACCACTCGACAGTGTCGTTTCCTGATCCAGGAGTTCCGAGAGAAACAACCCAAGGAGAAGGAAAAGGAGTCGGATGGAGGTGATGATAGAGAAGATGATGATGATGGTTTTCCCAATGTCAATTCCACGCTGATGATTTTTGTTGATGTTGAAAGCAAGAGTCAGTTGAAAGTTATTAACAGAGAAGTAAACAAGGTTGCTCCAGCAACACCCAGTTATCTGAAGTGGTCCCAGACTGCCATCACATTCGACCAGTCGAACCATCCAGCTCATATAGCCACCCCAGGGAGGCAAGCACTGGTGGTCGACCCAGTAGTTGAAGGCACTCGACTGACTAATGTGCTGATGGATGGTGGCAGTGGCCTGAATATCCTTTATGCTGAAACTTTGAATGGAATGGGCATTCCGATGTCCAAGCTTAGTGAAAGCAACATGAGTTTCCATGGCGTTATACCTGGCAAGAAGGCTTAGTCACTCGGCCAGATCGCCCTTGATGTGGTTTTCGGTGATTCCAAGAATTACCGCAAGGAAAAGTTTACATTTGAGGTAGTGGATTTCAAGAGTGCTTACCATGCTATTATGGGTAGGCCATCTTATGCACGTTTTATGGCTCGACCATGTTACGTGTATCTCAAATTGAAGATGCCTGGTCCTAGAGGAGTAATCACTGTCACTGGCAATCGGCAGAAGGCAGAAGAGTGCTTTCAAAAGGGCTAAAAAATTGTCGATGCACAGATGGCAGTAGTAGAACTGCAAGAATATCATAAAAATGCAGATCCAAGTGATTTGCTGTGAGCCAAGAAGCCTGCCCCAGATTCTGCATTTCAGTTCTCCGGTGAAACGAAGTTGATTCATATTCACCCGACCGATCTCAATGATGCTCCGACCCATATCTCAACAACACTCGACAGCAAATAGGAAGAAGCGCTCATCCAGTTCCTCTGTGAGAACTGGGACATCTTTGCATGGAAACCTTCTGACATGCCGGGTGTACCCAGGGGACTGGTTGAGCATCGTTTGCGAGTCAACCCAAAAGTAAAACCAGTCGAGTAACATCTCCGACGGTCCGCCGTCCAAGAAGGACGATTCACTTCACATGTGCATTGACTTCAAGCATATCAATCGGTCCTGCCTGAAAGATCATTTTCCTCTCCCCCACATCGACCAAATCGTCGACTCAACTGCGGGGTGTGAGAATTTGTCTTTTTTGTACGCCTATTCCGGGTACCATCAGATCCGACTGTATGGACCTGATTAGATAAAAACGGCTTTCATCACTCCATTCGGATGCTTCTGTTATGTCACCATGCCATTCGGCTTGAAGAACGCCGAAGCCACATTCACGAGGATGATCCAGAAGTGTCTGCTCACTCAAATCAGTCGGAATGTGGAAGCATACATGGATGACATTGTGGTCAAGTCACGTAAAGGTTCTGACCTGCTGGCTGACCTTGCTGAAACCTTTGCCAATCTCAAAAGATATGATATCAAGCATAATCCATCAAAGTGCACATTCGGAGTTCCTGGTGGAAAGTTACTTGGTATCCTTGTTTCCGAACGAGGGATCGACGCTAACCCAGAGAAAGTTGGTGCTATACTTCGGATGAAACGCCCTGTGCGTGTGCATGATGTCCAGAAACTTACTAGTCGTTTGGCCTCCTTGAGTCGATTCATTTCTCGCCTCGGTGAAAAGGCATTGCCTCTTTACCGACTGATGAAGAAGTCTGATAAGTTCGAGTGGACTCCCGAAGCTGATGCAGCGTTTGTAGAGCTCAAAGCCCTGCTTTCCACCCAGCCGGTGCTTGCTGCACCAATCAGCAAAGAGCCTTTACTGCTTTATATTGCAGCCACTGGACAAGTTGTCAGTACAATACTCACGGTCGAGCGGGAGGAAGAAGGAAAAGCCTATAACGTTCAGCGCCCAGTATATTATGTTTCTGAAGTTCTGACTCCGTCAAAGCAAAGGTATCCACATTATCAGAAGCTTGTTTATGGGATTTACATGACCACAAAGAAGGTTGCACACCATCTCTCTGATCATTCCATCACAGTCGTCAGCAACGCTCCATTATCAGAGATTCTGAACAACAGAGATGCAACTAGTCAAGTGGCAAAGTGGGCGATTGAACTCCTTTCCCTGGACATCAAATTTGAGGCAAAGAAAGCTATCAAGTCCCAAGCAATAGCTGATTTCCTCGCCGAGTGGATCGAACAGCAACTTCCGGCCCAAATTCACTCGGAGCATTGGACCATGTTCTTTGATGGGTCCAAGATGCTAAATGGTTCTGGTGCTGGGGTGGTGTTGGTATCCCCCCGTGGTGACAAACTCAGCTATGTTCTCCAGATTCACTTTGACTCCTCCAACAATGAAGCTGAATATGAAGCACTTCTGTACGGGTTGCGTATGGCCATTTCACTCGGCGTCCGTCGCCTCATGGTCTATGGCGACTCGGATTTAGTGGTCAATCAGGTGATGAAGGAGTGGGACGTCAGAAGCACAGTTGTGACTGGTTATTGCAATGCAGTGAGAAAGTTAGAAAAGAGGTTTGAGGGGTTAGAGCTCCATCACATCCCTCGACTGAAAAAATCAAGCAGCCGATGATCTGGCAAAGATAGGCTCCAAAAGGGAAGCCATTCCCAGCAATGTGTTCCTCGAGCATATCCATACACCCTCAGTTCAAGAAGAACCCTTCACTGAAGAGCGCCCGCAGCCGAAGAGTGCCACCGATCCGACTGAAATCGAGGTTCCAGCTGTGGGCGATTTGATTATGGAGGTTTTCGTCATCACCCCCAATTAGACAGTACCATATATCACGTACATTCTTAGAAGGGAACTCCCAGATGATGAAGAAGAGGCTCGACAAATCGTCCGTCAATCTAAAGCCTTTACTGTGATAAGAGGACAGTTGTTTAGAGAAAGTGTGACTGGAGTTTGCCAGAAATGCATAACACCTGAAGAAGGTCGAGTGATCCTCAATGACATCCACTCGGGGACCTGTGATCACCATGCGTCCTCTCGGACCATTGTGGCCAAAGCATACCGAGCGGGATTTTACTGGCCACGGGCAACTAACATGGCAAAAGAAATAGTCAACAAATGTGAAGGTTGCCAATTTTATTCCAACATGTCTCACAAGCCTACATCGGCCCTGAAGACCATTCCACTCGTCTGGCCCTTTGCTGTTTGGGGATTGGACATGGTTGGACCTCTGAGGACTGGTAGGAGAGGATTCAGTCATGTGCTTGTAGCAGTCGACAAGTTCACCAAGTGGATTGAAGCCAAGCCTATCAAGAACCTTGAAGCCAGTACTGATGTCAGCTTCATTAGAGAGTTAACATTCAGATATGGTGTTCCACACAGCATCATCACTGACAACGGGTCAAACTTCCATTCTGATGAGTTTAGAACTTTTTGCGCTTCCCAAGGTACTCGAGTCGACTATGCCTCAGAAGCCCACCCCCAGTCAAATGGGCAAGCTGAAAGAGCAAATGGATTGATTCTCAAAGGACTGAAACCCTGAAAGCACAAGTTCTCCCTGGGTGATTTTGATAATTAATGACAACATATCTCTTGTTGGACTAATACTTTTACCTAGTATGTTTCAAACAAGTTCAACAACTTAAGTGGCATGAACTAAAGGATGTGGAACCCCTTCAAGATGCTAAGGACAAAGGATTAATTCAAGCTTCAAGATCAAACTCTACATTTTATATTTTAGTGATCCAAGATCACATTGAGTCTATAGGAAAAGCCAATACTATCAAGGAGGGATGAGGTGTTGCTTGATGAGGTTCTTGCTTCATAGTGCTTAGTGATATGCTCCAAAACCCTCAACTACCTTCCCACATCCACATATGACCTAAACCAAAAGTCAAACTCGACCCCACCGATTCTTTCTATCCGGCGCCACCGAGTTTAGATGTCATAGCCACTGCCACAAACCCTAGGCAAATCGGTTTCACCGATAGGGATCTCAGTCTCACCGAGATGGGATTGTAATCTCTCTATGTATGTCCATTACCAAAATCGGTCCCACCGAGATTGAGCAACCGGTACTACCGAGATTACAATGCAAACTTTCTGGTTAGCTTATTGCCAAAATTGGTCCCACTGAGTTTGTGTAATCGGTCTCACCAAGTTTGCCTGACCAACTCTCTGGTTAGCTTATTACCAAAATCGGTCCCACCAAGTTTGTGTAATCGGTCTCATCGAGATTACGTTATGCCCTAACCCTAACCATATCGGTCCTACTGAGTTGCATCCCAATCCCACCGAAAATCCTAACGGTCACTAGGTTTGCTAAATCGGTCCGACCGAGTTTCTCAATTCGGTCTCACCAAGATTGGTAAATTGTGTGTAACGGTTAGTTTTTGTGTGGAGGCTATATATACCCCTCCACCCACTCTTCATTCGTGGAGAGAGCCATCAGAACATACCAACACTTCCAATACACATTTTCTGAGAGGAACCACCTACTCATGTGTTGAAGCCAACATATTCCATTCCCACCATATGAATCTTGATCTCTAGCCTTCCCCAAGTTGCTTTCCACTCAAATCTTCTTTCCACCAAATCCAAATCCTGTGAGAGAGAGTTGAGTGTTGGGGAGACTATCATTTGAAGCACAAGAGCAAGGAGTTCATCATCAACACACAATTTGTTACTCTTGGAGAGTGGTGTCTCCTAGATTGGCTAGGTGTCACTAGGGAGCCTCCGACAAGATTGTAGAGTTGAACCAAGGAGTTTGTAAGGGCAAGGAGATCGCCTACTTCGTGAAGATCTACCGCTAGTGAGGCAAGTCCTTCGTGGGCGATGGCCATGATGGGATAGACAAGGTTGCTTCTTTGTGGACCCTTCGTGGGTGGAGCCCTCCGTGGACTCGCGCAACCGTTACCCTTCGTGGGTTGAAGTCTCCATCAATGTGGATGTACGATAGCACCACCTATCGGAACCACGACAAAACATCCGTTTCTCCAATTGCATTTGAATTCTCCAAACCCTTCCCTTTACATTCTTGCAAGTTGCATGCTTTACTTTCCGCTGCTCATATACTCTTTGCATGCTTGCTTGATATGTATTGTGTTTGTTAAACTTGTGCCAAAACTCTACTTCAACTTAAAGAAATTAAAAACTGCAACTTTTGGTACTTAGTGTCTAATCACCCCCCCCCTCTAGACACCTCTTCTCGATCCTTTCATTTGTTATCAGAGCCTTGGTCTCCACTGCCTTGGTTTAAACACCTTTGGAGGAAGATGGATGTGTCTACTTTGGGGACTCTTAGACATAGAGTGCCTATTCTTGATGGAGAATATTTTCATGAGTGGAAAAATGAAATGCTTGAGATTTTCAATGAATATCATTTGAGCAAGTATATTGCTAGCCCTTGTGCACCTCATGTTTATCCTTTGCATCCTACCCTTATGAGTCTATTGACATGATTCGCAATCTTAGAACTGTAAATCTTATCATTAGAGGCTTGCCTAGAAACTTGATTGGGTGTTTGCCTACTCTTAAGTGTCCCTACGCCATATGGAAATTTCTTAAGGAACTCTTTCCAAATTATTCCTTGAAAGATCTAGATGAAATTCTCCATAAGTCTATTGCTTTGAGTAAGATGGATTCTAGTGATCCTAGCTTTGGTGATTGTCTATTTGAGCTTACTAATCTTACGAGTGCCAAAGGAGACGTTGGAATCATTAGCGATATCATATCCGAAGCTATTACAATTCATAAAGGTGACCATTGTGATGATCATTTGTCTAATGAATTACCCTCTCTAGGAATTGATCAATCACAAAATGATGTTGAACATGGATACTATGATGAGGATGATGATAGTGACTATGATCTCGATGATGCGATGAGACACTTTGGTCTTATGGCAAATCTTCGTGGCTACATGGCTGGAGGAAAGGAATGGGTCCTTGATAGTGGATGTACTGATCATATGACCGGAGATAAAGACATGTTCCGTGAGCTTGCTGGAAACAACGGCCCTCGAAAGTATGTCACTTTTGGTGATAATTCAAAGGGTAAGGTGGTTGGCCTTGGTAAGGTGGCCATCTCACATGATAGCTCCATACAAAATGTCATGCTCGTTGAATCTCTTGGCTACAACTTACTTTCAGTATCTAGACTTGCTGATTTCGGTTTCAATGTCCTATTTACTAAAGTAGACTGCCAAGTGTTTCATAGAGATAATCATAAAATGGTCTTTACTGGTATACGTAGAGGAGATCTTTACATTGTTGATTTCACTAAAAAGGCTCAACCTAGAACTTGCTTAATTTCTAAATCTTCTAAAGGCTGGTTGTGGCATAGAAGGCTAGGCCATGTGGGCATGCAAAACCTTGACAAATTCATTAAAGGAAATCATATCCTTGGCGTTAACGATGTCATATTTGACAAGGATAGACTTTGTAGTGCTTGTCAAGCAGGGAAACAAGTTGGAGGAAGTCATCGTGCTAAGAACATTATGACCACAAGAAGACCACTCGAGCTACTTCACATGCATCTCTTTGGTCCAAATGCCTACAAGAGTCTCGGTGGTAACTCATTTGGTCTAGTCATAGTTGATGATTTTTCAAGATTTACGTGGGTGTTCTTTCTTGATGATAAATCGCAGGTCCAAAAGATCTTCAAAAACTTTGCTAGGAAGGCCCAAAATCAATTTGACGTGAAGATCAAGAAGGTTCGGAGCGACAACGGAACGGAGTTCAAGAACGTAAATGTAGACACCTTTCTTGATGAAGAAGGGATTGCACATGAGTTCTCAGCTACGTACACACCTCAACAAAATGGAGTCGTTGAGAGAAAGAACCGGACTCTTATCGAGATGGCAAGAACGATGCTTGATGAGTACAAGACGCCAAAACACTTTTGGGCGGAAGCGGTTGAGACAGCTTGTCATGCAACAAATCACAAGCTACTCGGCAAGACGGCATACGAACTCCTCACCAGTAACAAACCCCAAGTTGGATACTTTCGAGTATTCGGCTCAAAGTGCTACATTCTTGATAAGCATCGTCGTTCTAAATTGCTCCTAAGTCTCATGAAGGTTTCCTACTTGGTTATGGCTCAAACTCTCACACATACCGTGTCTACAACAATTTCACCCGAAAGGTTGAAGAAACGGTAGATGTGAAGTTTGATGAATCTAACGGCTCGCAAGTAGAGCAATTGCCTATTGATGTAGGAGACAAAGATCCCTCGGAAGCAATCCAAGACTTGTTTATTGGCAAGATTCGTCCAACGGAGATAAAGGAGAGTACCTCCTCCGTCCAAGTGGAAGCTTCTACCTCACGACAAGGTGAACCAAGAGTTGATACGGAAGCATCCACGAGTGGGACACACCAAGATGAACAAAACGAGGAAGTGCACCAAGACGAACGTCAACAACCTCCTTCTCCACCACGACAAGAGAACGACAACGCTAACAATGAAGAAGGCCAAGAAGAAGAACAAGATGAAGAAGATGTTCAACCAAGACCCAAGCAAAAGCTTTCACGAGTTCGAGCAAGAATTGCTAAAGATCATCCCGTGGAGCAAATCTACAATGATATCCAAACCAGGAGAATCACTCGCTCTAAAACTCGTTTGGCTAACTTTTGTGAACATTACTCATTCATCTCTAGAATTGAACCTATGAAGGTTGAAGAAGCATTGGAGGATCCGGACTGGATAAACGCTATGCATGAAGAGCTACACAACTTTGAGAGAAATCAAGTGTGGACATTGGTCGAGAAGCCCGATGTCGGTGTCAAAACCGGCGGATCTCGGGTAGGGGGTCCCGAACTGTGCGTCTAGGCCGGATGGTAACAAGAGGCAGGGAACACGATGTTTTACCCAGGGTCGGGCCCTCTTGATGGAGGTAAAACCCTACGTCCTGCTTGATTAATATTGATGATATGGGTAGTACAAGAGTAGATCTATCATGAGATCAAGGAGGCTAAACCCTAGAAGCTAGCCTACGGTATGATTGTTGTATATGGAGTTGATTGTCTATGGACTACAACCCTCCGGTTTATATAGACACCGGATAGGGTTAGGGTTACATAAAGTCGGTTACAATGGTAGGAGATCTTGAATATCTGCATCGCCAAGCTTGCCTTCCACGCCAAGGAAAGTCCCATCCGGACACGGGACGAAGTCTTCAATCTTGTATCTTCATAGTCCAGGAGTCCGGCTGAAGGTATAGTCCGGCTACCCGAACACCCCCTAATCCAGGACTCCCTCAGTAGCCCCTGAACCAGGCTTTCAATGACGACGAGTTTTACTAGGCAGGTGGGGACGCACAGCCGCATCCGCCCATATAAGGGGGCAAGGATCCACCATTTTACCTACGCCTTCTTCCTCCTTTACCTATCCATCTCATGCGCACTCGAGCTCCAGTGCCCAAGCCCGCACTTCCCACCTCAACCTTCTCCAGCAATGTCCGAAGCGGGAGGCAAGTGGATGGTCTCCTCCGCTACGGAGGGCCAAGTCAAGAAGCTAAGGAAGGCCGGATACCTGTCTAAGGACATCGCGCACCGGCTTCCCGAAAAGGGGCAGCTTCTCCCCACCCCAAGGCCCCATGAGAGGGTAGTATTTCTTCCCCACTTCCTCTGCGGACTGGGTTTTCCACTCCACCCATTTGTCCGGGGGCTCATGTTCTACTACGGCCTGGATTTCCACGATCTGGCCCCGAACTTCATCCTCAACATCTCGGCGTTTATCGTCGTGTGCGAGGCTTTCCTCCGCGTCCGCCCTCATTTCGGCCTCTGGCTCAAGACCTTCAACGTCAAGCCCAAGGTGGTGCGTGGCAGCCAGGCGGAGTGCGGAGGCGCCATGGCGGGCAAGATGGCCAACGTCCTATGGTTCGAGGGCTCTTTTGTGGAGACCCTAAAGGGGTGGCAATCCGGGTGGTTTACATCACCGAGCCACGCGATCCAAACTGGATCGCAGCCCCCGAGTTCCGATCCGGACCCCCCACGCAGCTTATGTCCTGGAAAGAGACGGGCCTGTCATGGGGTGACGAAAAAGAGGTGATCGGATTGCAAACATGCATCCAGTCCCTGGTGAACAAGCCAATCCAGCTTGTTAATGTAATCCAGGTTATGCTCGTCCGCCGGATCCTCCCATGCCAACAACGGGATTTTAATCTGTGGGAGTTCGACTCGGCGCAGCACCAAACCCTTAGCAGGCTCTTCGACACGATGTACGAAGATGCCTGGAAGGTGCTATTCAAGGGCGCCGAGGCTCCCGCATCCGCTTCTGAGGACCGCGGATACAGCTCGCGGCGTCACGCTAGCGAGGTAAGCTATCTTCACCTTTTACAGGATGTTAAGCTTTTTTCATAGTTTGACTCTATGCGGGATCTAAACTCCCTTACCTTTGACAGGCTTGGCGAGCGATATCCGGACCGATTAACTGTCTGGCTCCGCTGCCCGAAGACCCAGCCCTAGCTCTACTAGTGAAGCTGCTGGTTCCGGCGCCTTATGTGGTGCCGGAGAAGAAGGCCAAGAAGAAGAAGACCACGGGGACTCGAAAGAGTTCCCGTAACGTGGTGGTGTCGGACTCGTCATCCGACGAGTCCGAGACGCCCTCTTCCCGTGAAAACAAGGAGGAGGAGGAAGAAAACTCTCCCCCCCAGCGGAGGGAGGAGAGAAGAGGAAGGCCGCCCCAACGGGGGAGGCCGAGGGGTCTAGGAAAAGGAAGACCCCTCCGCCAGACTACGCCCCCAACGCCGAAGAGGGCAAAGAGGAGTGGCCAAACAGGGCCAAGCGTCCGGCGAAATCGTAAGTTCGGATATCAGAATAACTCATGATGTTCCTTTGTTGCACAACTTTCCCTAATGTCGAATGTAATTATGCAGTCCGCCCCGGGCCGAATTCGACGAATCGTCGGGCGGCTCCCTGGACTCATCAGACGTGAACTCAGTTCCGCCCGCTGTCTCCCCCCGCACTGCAGACGACGCTGAAGTGGCGTCGCGACAAGCTCTGGGGCAGGAGGAGGTGGTCCTGGAGGAGCCGCCAGGCAACCTCCCGGACTCCAGGAGTGAAGGGGATAAGGCCCCCCAGGGCTCCAAGTCCGGCTTTGTGCCGGACACCGCGCCGGAATCTTCCACAGTTCCGGACCGCGGTAGGCGAACTCCTTTCAAGAGGAGCAAGCCTTCTGAGCCGGCGGCCTCCGTCCAACCGGAGGTGCCGGACAATCTGCTGGAGGTGCTTGACGACGCCTCCATCGACGAGGGGCACCGTACTATTATGAGTACGGTGATCCAGAAGGTTCAGTCCGCCAAGAGCGGACTGACTGAAGCTTGTGCTAGCCTTCTAACAGGCTTCGAGGTAAGTAAAAATATGTAAAAATATTACCGTATAGACAGTAGCCCCTGATGCTCTGTTTGGCGTTCGGAAAGAAAAGCCGAATAGAGGATCTAGTAAATATCGTAGGAGTCTAACTAAAAAGGAGTCAATATACGTATGCAGGCTTCGCTGCTGGCCACCGCCGCACTGACTGCAGAGGTGGGTGCCCTGAAGCAGGGCCTCGAGCGGACCGAGCAAGAGCTCGGCCTTGCCAAACGGCGGCTCGAGGAGAAAGAAGGTAAGAGATACCTTATAGAAAAATGCCTATGGGGAAGGCGCAATTGCAAAAAATGACAGGAGTATACTGCTTATTGTAGGGGCCACAACTGAGGTGGCGACCCTCAAGCAGGCGCTGTGTCACATCCCTAGCTGCTGGTAGTGCTCTAGGCTAGCTTCATGTGTGCATCATGTCTATATTTTTGAAACTTGAATTGAGGAATATTGGAAGCCTCAAAACCCTAAATAAAAGAGGGCAAAAACCCTAGAAATCTCATTCATTGCTCCAAAAGGCTCTTCTTAAATGTTTGATAATTTTTGGTAAGGGTTCTGGTCCCAACCAAAATATTGAACATTTTTAAGGATTTATTTTTGGGACTTTGGATTTAATTCATTAGCTATTTGAATTTGAATTATATTCATATAATTAGAATATAATTTCAAATACCCCCTGACATATTTTATAAGCTTTTGGAAAAGTCCATCTAGCAATATAAAATATTCAGAGGAGCTTTGGCATTGTTTGAATTATTATTTTAATTCAAAACAGTGGCAAAAGAATTAAAAAAAAAGAAAACAAAACTACAGAAATAGAAAAGAGAAACAAAATAGAAAAAAAGGGGAGAGAGGCCACCTGGGCCACTTACCTGCTTACCTGCCTGGCCCAGCTTCTCCCGCGGCCCAGCCCAGCCCATCTACCTCGCCGCTCGTCGTCTTCCTCTGCAAGTAGGCAGAGGCGAGGCGTGGCGCGCGCCCGAGAGCCCCGGCCACCTCCTGCTTCGCGCTGGAGGCCGCCCTTCGTCCTAATTCGCGCCACGACGATGCCCCGTGTCCTCTCTCTCTTTTCCCTCACTCGCTGCGTCCCCTCTCCCTCCTCTGTCTCTCTCCCTTGCTCATCCCCGGACGCACCGAGACCGCCGACGAGCACCACCGGAGCCACCAGCATCCCCACGCCCAGCCAGTTAGGCCACGAGCTCCGCCTTGGATCCGGGAAGCTCTACCACGACGCACGCGACGCCGGGTGCCCTGAAGCCACGCCATCACCGCCATCTTCATCGCCACGGCCGGCGATCGCCGCCGTTCGATTCGCAGCACCGAAGACGCCCCCGAGCTCGCTGACCACCTCATCGGTCTCCCTGTGAGCTCCTGCTGCCTCCTCTTTGCTCGCCCCCTCTGTTCCCGTCCCCTAGCTCCATCTTCCGACCACGGCCGCGCTTGCCGCCGCCGTGCCATGTCGTTGCCGTGGCCAGGGCCATCCCAGCGTGCGCCTGAGCGCGTCACCATGTTCGCCGCCCTCCCAGGAGCCCGCAGCGCCCTTCGGTCTCTCCTCTAGTGCTCTATAGCGCCACCCCAGGATTGCCCGAGCTGCTGCCGCCGCCAAACCTCGTCGCCGACCACTTTTCCGGCCACCCCAGCACCTGTCACCGCCACCACTAGATGCGCGCCACTGCGCGCGTTCGAATGCAACAAACCACGGCCGAAACGATGCCATGTGGCTCGTTTCCGAGCCCTCCGCCGCGTCTGGACTCGCCGGCGGCTAAACGCCGGCGACCGCTGACCCGATGACCGGCGTGGGTTGACCCCACTGCCCGGTTTGACCCCCCCTCTCTCTCACTGACCTGCGGGCCCGCCCGGCTAATTAGGCTAGGATTAGTGTTAACTAAATATTAGTTAGTTTAATAGACACTGACAATGGGCCCCAGGCCACTAATTAAATTAGATTAGTTAGGTTAGTCACTGACGGATGGGACCCACTGGCCAGGTTTGACCTGGACCAGCCACGTTGACCTGCTGACGTCACTAATACGTCATGCTGACGCAGTATTTGTTTCTGGAATTAAAATAAATCAAAAATGATTTATAAATTTCAGATAATAACCAAAACTTCAATAATTCATAGAAAATTAACCGTAACTCCAAATTAAATAATTTATATATGAAAAATTATCAGAAAAATTCAAGGAATCCATCTGTACCATTTTCATGCATGTTAGAACAACTTATAGCTGCTGTTTAGCACAAATCAATTAAATGGCATTTGAATAATCACATATGGAGTTTAAATTTGAATCTTGTATTCAAACCAACTTCATTTAATCTGTTGCTAGTTGCATTAGCTCAAAACACATTCATTTTGCCATGTCATGATCATGCATCATATTGTGCATTGCATTGATTGTGTTCCCTTCTGTGTTGCCGGTATTTGTCCCCTCTCGATAGACGTGATACCGATGATGTGATCGTTGACACTGATGAAGACTCAATGTTATCTTCAGAAGTGCCAGGCAAGCAAAACCCCCTTGTTCATTCCGATAAAATCCCACTCTCTCGCTCCTGCTCTCTTTTACTGCATTAGGACAACAACGACATATTTGTTACTTGCTGCGGTAGCTGAACCCCTTTATCCTTTGCATGACCTGTCATTGCCACAGTATATAGATGAAACCCACTAGCATGAGTAGGAGTTGTTTGAGCCCTGTTGTGCCTACTCATTCATGTTTGTTTGTCATGCCTGCTACTGCTTAGAGTTGAGTCAGGTCTGATTCATCCGGGATGAATCAGAGGCGGGTGAACATGTCCTACTGTGTGTGAGCTAAGTGTGTGAACACGATTTGGTAAAAGGTGTCGGTGAGAGGCCATGTAGGAGTACATGGTGGGTTGTCTCATTGAAGCCGTCCTCAGGAACTGAGTTCTGTGTTTGTGATCCATGATTCAGCTACTACCATACATTGGGCCCTGAAATATGACCCCGCTCGACTTCTTATTCACCCTTGTCCTCTGTCCAGGAGTTGCAAGTAGTTTCTGGTGCTTGTAGTATGCTGGAGGCCGTGGACAGCGCTGACCGTAGGGGTGGGCTGTGATGCGGTAGGCACGTGGCCGGGTATACCGGGCGCCCGTTTGGTGTCACGGAACCCTGTTCACATCGTTTGGGGCTGTGAGCGAAACTTCGGCCGGATCTCCTCATGGATGGAACCCGAATAGGCGATAAACCTGGACTAGAGACTTAGGTGTTTAGGTAGGTCGTGGTCTACACCCACGTCGGCTTTCGCTTGAAGTCTGCCGAGCACATGTCGTGTGCAGACGCTAAGTGGTGGAAACATGTATGAAGAAGTACACCCCTGCAGGGTTAACATCATCTATTCGAATAGCCGTGTCCGCGGTAAAGGACTTCTGGGTTGCTTATATCAGTTCATAGACAAGTGAAAGTGGATACTTTAAAATGCGCAAGATAAGTGTGAGTGCTATGGATGGCGTTCTCGTAGGGAGACGGGAGCGGATCCATAGTGGTGTATTGATATGGTGAATATGTGGACTCGTGTGCGCCACCTCAAAAGAGTCGCTTGCAGTCGTAGTTCAGGATAGCCACCGAGTCAAAGCTGGCTTGCTGCAGTTAAACCCCACCATCCCCTTTGTTGATAACGATGCATATGTAGATAGTTCTGATGTAAGTCTTGCTGGGTACATTTGTACTCACGTTTGCCTATTTTATGTTTTTGCAGAGAGACTTCAGTCTCACTAGTAGTTCCACGTGGACTTCGACGTTTAGCTTGATACCTCAGCTACGATCTTGTGCCCTCGGCAGGATCTGATAGATAGTCAGGCTTCTCAGCCTTTTTCATTTATAGATGTCTGTACCCAGACATGATAGCTTCCGCTTGTGCTTTGACTTGTATGCTCTGAGTGTTGGGTCATGAGACCCCTGTTGTAATATCTCGCTCCTCGGAGCCTATTGAATAGACTACTTGAGTCGTAGAGTCATTTTGTGATGCCATGTTGTATTGCACATATCGAGCATATTGTGTGTATGTTATTGAAATGCTTGGTATGTGTGGGATCTGACTACCTAGTTGTTTATCTTTAGTAGCCTCTCTTACCGGGAAACGTCTCCTAGTGTTACCGCTGAGCCACGGTAGCTTGCTACTGCTCTGGAACACTTAGGCTGGCCGGCATGTGTCCTTCTTCGTTCCTGTGTCTGTCCCTTCGGGGAAATGTCACGCATTGAGTACCGGAGTCCTGCTAGCCCAGTGCTACAGCCCGGACCCACTTGCTGATGACCGACACGTTCGATGCTGGGTCATGGATGCCTGTCCCTGTAAGTCTGTGCCACTTTGGGTTTATGACTAGCCATGTCAGCCCGGGCTCTTTATCATATGGATGCTAGCGACACTATCATATACGTGAGCCAAAATGCGCAAACGGTCCCGGGCAAAGGTAAGGCGACACCCGTGGGGATACCGTGCGTGAGGCCGCAAAGTGATATGAGGTGTTACCGGCTAGATCGATGTGACATTGAGTCGGGGTCCTGACAGCGTTGGTATCAGAGCTTGACTGCCTGTAGGATTACCAAGCCAAACTGGTCGAAGTTGAGTCTAGAAATTCTTTAGTTATATAAGGGAATTGATTGTGGGATGGAACGTAAGGCTCTTTTTACTCCTTATACCTCATGCCCTTCTGATCTGAGTCATCTTATCTTTCCTACGGGGTTAAGGAACTAGGTCTTCTCATCTATCTATCAGGATCACGTGTTACTAATCCGTAGATTTATAAATTGTTGGATTTAAGCTTGAGTTCAGTTCCTACTACTTCCGTATGTTAATTGTTGATCTCGGAACCTTGATATTGTGCTTCTGAGTGGTTATGCCACCATTTTTGTGAATGTCTCAAATCTTTTCTGAGCATTTACAGCCGTTATGCTGTCCGAGTCATCCCAGGTTTCTAAATAGTCTGAAGCATTTGCAAAATCCCTTCCTCCCGTTCCGATGTTCTTTTGGGCCAGATTAACCACACTAATCGGTGAGTTGAGGTACTTTGTTACCTCGGCGTATATGTTGGAGATATTATTATGACCCTAGGTGTCTTAGGGGATCATCTAGTAATTTAGCCATGATTTGTGTTCCCAGTGTGATGATTCTGGCCATCATTCTCGAATGCATCCCGTGATGCTACTTAGTAGTAGGTATTCTGTTCCTGGGTTCTTGAACCCGAGATCCACCCTACTTACTTCATGTTGATAGTAATTGCTAGCTCCCTTAGGTTATTAGTAACCTTTGCGATAGTCCTTGAAGTCCGTGGTATCTTCTTCTTCCAAATACCATGAACTACTTATGGCAGATGTTTATTGGATCAAAAAAATCACAATTAGAGTACTCTTGAGGAGTTCTCCATTCATAAATCGTGACTCTGCCAGTTCTACCTTTCTGCATGGGTTATCCGGAAGAAATATGTTGAACTTGGTTCGACATACTAATCTATGCATCCACAACTCAGAAAGTTATATGTTCCTTTGAGTTGTTCTCTTTAGTTGCATTCTGACCCTCGTCTATCAATTGATAGCCAAGAGTATGCGTGCGTTCGTTCATTGATGCCTATGACTCTTGTGGTCTGTCAAGCCATTCTATTCCGGAATGACTAGGAGAAACAAACTCCAGTACCTCTTCCATATCTAGGATTGGGTCAAAGTAGTTGTATTCCGCAGATCAAATGCCAATCCAGCTTTTGATTCTGCTCTACCTTGGAGTATTACATATTTTATATCGAGATTGTTATAGGAATTGCACACCATCCCATGAACTCTTGGTACAGTGATACTTCTTGCCATCACTGTTCATTCCTCGACCCTCGTGTTGATGCAACCGGAATACCGACAAATGAATTGTGATGTGTGAAATCAATACTGCTAGCAACTCTGTTGCTTGGTAGTTAAAGGATAATAATTTCATTCTTAGTATGTTGGTTTTCGAATCATCCTTCTAAGACTGATCGTGCTACCTAGTCCTTATTTCGGTGCACCCTTCGATTGATGAGTTAGGATCTTGTCAAGTCCTCACTCATTTGATCATATCGTCTTGCCCTCAAAAGCAAGATTGTTCTCGAGCTTAGTAACATACCGGTGGTTCGTGACTTTCCAAATATCTTCTTGGAGGTGTTACCGGGTTGTCACCTGACCGCTATGTTGAGTTCGTGATCAAGTTGGTTTCTTGTGAACCACCTTCTCTCCAAGAATCGGTGTTAGATATCCCTGAGCTAGTTGGTTAAGCTAAACGACAACTTGGAGGGTTGGAAGATAAAAGCTTGCCTGACTTAGTTCGTTCCAAAGGGATATTCTTGTGTAGTGTGTGTTGAAAAAAGATGATATCTTCATCGATTGGTCCTTGTGATCAGTTGCTGGACCTATTGTCTTATCAATCCTTTGATTTGAGTGTGGGCTATCGTCAAATCAAGTCGGAACCAATGATGTTCGTAATGTTGTCTTACTCGTGGTTGATCCCTCGAGCATACACCATTATATCCTTTGGGTCTGACCAATGCTATCACCGTGTTCACTTAACTATGGAATTCCTTTTAAAAGGAAACCTAGATGAATTGTTGTTGAGCCCATTGACAACATCCTTGTCTTCTCCATAATTTTGCTGAACATTAAGCTAGTGTTGGAAACTTTTGAAAGCATTTGTTCATGCTAGCTCATGAAGCATATGTTTGGATGAAGGTAGTGACTTCCTTTAATTCATGTGCATCTGATGCAAGTTGCCGCCGTGGATTCGAGAAAGTCAATGTTGCTTTCTTTGGAATCATTCCAAATCAGTCATGCACACGTGCGAAGAATGCTGTGGTTTGAAGACTTGCAACCTTCAATCTATATGTATCCCTAGCACACCAAGCCACTGATTGATTTGTTCAAGGAGAAGGAGTTCCTTCATAAGAGCTAAACCGGACTTATGAAAGAACTTCGATACCCTCGTTGATGGTTCCCCCTCCTGAACTCGGTAGTGTTTTATTATAAGACTACCACGTGGTCATGCTTGTCTGGGACAACGTGTTCACATGTTTGTAGCAGAACCAGCTCATGTTTTGGAGCTTGCTATCGTAGTTCATCTCCCGAGAATCCCGCAACGTCATCTCGTCGATTTGTGTTGCAAACTTTCATTTTTCTTCCTAGACTCGATGAGTCTGGAATATCCTGACACCAACCAGATCTGAATCTCAGGCAGATATGATGGTTGGAACATTTCCCAAGAACTATAATATTGGTCTCTCGATAACCGGTAAGGTGGATGTCGTGGCCAACACACCCATCCGGTAGACCTATTATTATAGTATCTTGTTTGAGGAAGTTGGCCACCCCCCCCCATAGGGATTTCGTAGGATTTACTCCCTAGTTGCCCCTATGGATTTTTGTATTACCGAAGTCCGACCTTTTACTTGATGTTTTAGATATCAAACCATATCTATGAATGGGTTATACTAGCACATCAAGGAGAACATTAGAAGCGGAGTGCTAAATGTCTCTCGGTCGATCATCCAGATTTTATTTGCTTGGCCTCACTAAGGTGAAATATGAGAAAGTGTTATCCTCCTTCGCATCTGCATCGTCCATCGCTATTCATCATGGTAGTATGTTGTGTTGTCAGCACCCTTGACGCGGTTGTTGATAAAACCTTGATGATTGTGGAAATGCTCAAGTTCTTGAGAGCACGCACAAGCGCTACGTCTTATCATCGGCACTAGCTGGGATTGCCCCAGATTTCCTCGGTTATGCTATAACCACTCCAACAGTGAATTCACTCTCTATTGTTGGGTTCTTCCCCAGTTACCAGAATCATTCCCAGCATTTGCATTTTGTTCCTAGCTTGCACCGCCAATGTGCCATTCTACCATGGGTCTCTTCCATTTCCGGTGATAAGCAAATTCATCCATTACGTTGTCTTCAACAAGGTAATCCACATCATCCAAGTCCAAGTATGCCATTCTACCGACCCCGCCAATCGATTGCTGTGATTTGCCTTAGGCTGATATAGAGAGTCTTAACGATCTCTATATCAAAGGTAATTCTTTTTGCCACTTAAGATAATAATCTACGAATCACCCCCCTCCAGGATGTTTCGTCGTGGTATCATGGCAACTCAACTCCTCGCTACGTTGACAACCGTTCACCACCTTCTTAGGTGTGGAATCGTTGTCTACGTAGTGAACCTTCGTCATCTGTTCCACTCCATTTCTCTAGAGGTGTGCTTCATCTCTCAGCTCGAGAGATGTTGCTATGTCTCATTCCGTGAGTTAATCCTGAGTTGTTCGATCTTCGAGAAGATCGACCCTTCTAGAGTCTCCTTCTTCCCTCCATGTCATGTTGACAGGATTTCTCAGAGCAAGACTTCAAGACAATAATGGTGTTCAAATCAACGTTCATTTGAAGTGCACCCTGGATCGTGAAGATTATACTAGTTGCGTTTTCCCTTCACCTTACCCTACGCTTGAATCTCGAGACGAGATTCTTGTTTAGTGGGGGTGAGTTGTCACATCCCTAGCTGCTGGTAGTGCTCTAGGCTAGCTTCATGTGTGCATCATGTCTATATTTTTGAAACTTGAATTGAGGAATATTGGAAGCCTCAAAACCCTAAATAAAAGAGGGGCAAAAACCCTAGAAATCTCATTCATTGCTCCAAAAGGCTATTCTTAAATGTTTGATAATTTTTGGTAAGGGTTCTGGTCCCAACCAAAATATTGAACATTTTTAAGGATTTATTTTTGGGACTTTGGATTTAATTCATTAGCTATTTGAATTTGAATTATATTCATATAATTAGAATATAATTTCAAATACCCCCTGACATATTTTATAAGCTTTTGGAAAAGTCCATCTAGCAATATAAAATATTCAGAGGAGCTTTGGCATTGTTTGAATTATTATTTTAATTCAAAACAGTGGCAAAAGAATTTTAAAAAAAGAAAACAAAACTACAGAAATAGAAAAGAGAAACAAAATAGAAAAAAAGGGGAGAGAGGCCACCTGGGCCACTTACCTGCTTACCTGCCTGGCCCAGCTTCTCCCGCGGCCCAGCCCAGCCCATCTACCTCGCCGCTCGTCGTCTTCCTCTGCCAGTAGGCAGAGGCGAGGCGTGGCGCGCGCCCGAGAGCCCCGGCCACCTCCTGCTTCGCGCTGGAGGCCGCCCTTCATCCTAATTCGCGCCACGACGATGCCCCGTGTCCTCTCTCTCTTTTCCCTCACTCGCTGAGTCCCCTCTCCCTCCTCTGTCTCTCTCCCTTGCTCATCCCCGGACGCACCGAGACCGCCGACGAGCACCACCGGAGCCACCAGCATCCCCACGCCCAGCCAGTTAGGCCACGAGCTCCGCCTTGGATCCGGGAAGCTCTACCACGACGCACGCGACGCCGGGTGCCCTGAAGCCACGCCATCAACGCCATCTTCATCGCCACGGTCGGCGATCGCCGCCGTTCGATTCGCAGCACCGAAGACGCCCCCGAGCTCGCTGACCACCTCATCGGTCTCCCTGTGAGCTCCTGCTGCCTCCTCTTTGCTCGCCCCCTCTGTTCCCGTCCCCTAGCTCCATCTTCCGACCACGGCCGAGCTTACCGCCGCCGTGCCATGTCGTTGCCGTGGCCAGGGCCATCCCAGCGTGCGCCTGAGCGCGTCACCATGTTCGCCGCCCTCCCAGGAGCCCGCAGTGCCCTTCGGTCTCTCCTCTAGTGCTCTATAGCGCCACCCCAGGATTGCCCGAGCTGCTGCCGCCGCCAAACCTCGTCACCGACCACTTTTCCGGCCACCCCAGCACCTGTCACCGCCACCACTAGATGCGCGCCACTGCGCGCGTTCGAATGCAACAAACCACGGCCGAAACGATGCCATGTGGCTCATTTCCGAGCCCTCCGCCGCGTCTGGACTCGCCGGCGGCTAAACGCCGGCGACCGCTGACCCGATGACCGGCGTGGGTTGACCCCACTGCCCGGTTTGACCCCCCTCTCTCTCACTGACCTGCGGGCCCCGCCCGGCTAATTAGGCTAGGATTAGTGTTAACTAAATATTAGTTAGTTTAATAGACACTGACAATGGGCCCCAGGCCACTAACTAAATTAGATTAGTTAGGTTAGTCACTGACGGATGGGACCCACAGGTCAGGATTGACCTGGACCAGCCCGTTGACCTGCTGACGTCATCATGACGTCAGTATGACGCAGTATTTGTTTCTGGAATTAAAATAAATCAAAAATGATTTATTAATTCCAGAAAATTGTATAAACTTCAATAATTCATAGAAAATTAACCGTAACTCCAAATTAAATAATTTATATATGAAAAATTATCAGAAAAATTCAAGGAATCCATCTGTACCATTTTCATGCATGTTAGAACAACTTATAGCTGCTGTTTAGCACAAATCAATTAAATGGCATTTGAATAATCACATATGGAGTTTAAATTTGAATCTTGTATTCAAACCAACTTCATTTAATCTGTTGCTAGTTGCATTAGCTCAAAACACATTCATTTTGCCATGTCATGATCATGCATCATATTGTGCATTGCATTGATTGTGTTCCCTTCTGTGTTGCCGGTATTTGTCCCCTCTCGATAGACATGATACCGATGATGTGATCGTTGACACTGATGAAGACTCAATGTTATATTCAGAAGTGCCAGGCAAGCAAAACCCCCTTGTTCATTCCGATACAATCCTACTCTCTCGCTCCTGCTCTCTTTTACTGCATTAGGACAACAACGATTCATCTGTTACCTGCTGCGGTAGCTGAACCCCTTTATCCTTTGCATGACCTGTCATTCCACAGTAAATAGATGAAACCCACTAGTATGAGTAGGAATTGTTTGAGCCCTGTTGTGCCTACTCATTCATGCTTGTTTGTCATGCCTGCTACTGCTTAGAGTTGAGTCAGGTCTGATTCATCGGGGATGAATCAGAGGCGTGTGAACATGTCCTACTGTGTGTGAGCTAAGTGTGTGAACACGATTTGGTAAAGGTAGCGGTGAGAGGCCATGTAGGAGTACATGGTGGGTTGTCTCATTGCAGCCGTCCTCAGGAACTGAGCTCTGTGTTTGTGATCCATGATTCAGCTACTACCATACATTGGGCCCTGAAATATGACCCCGCTCGACTTCTTATTCACCCTTGTCCTCTGTCCAGGAGTTGCAAGTAGTTTCTGGTGTTTGTAGTATGCTGGAGGCCGTGGACAGCGCTGACCGTAGGGGTGGGCTGTGATGCGGTAGGCACGTGGCCGGGTATACCGGGCGCCCGTTTGGTGTCACGGAACCCTGTTCACATCGTTTGGGGCTGTGAGCGAAACTCCGGCCGGATCTCCTCATGGATGGAACCCGAATAGGCGATAAACCTGGACTAGAGACTTGAGTGTTTAGGTAGGTCGTGGTCTACACCCACGTCGGCTTTCGCTTGAAGTCTGCCGAGCACATGTCGTGTGCAGACGCTAAGTGGTGGAAACATGTATGAAGAAGTACACCCCTGCAGGGTTAACATCATCTATTCGAATAGCCGTGTCCGTGGTAAAGGACTTCTGGGTTGCTTATATCAGTTCATAGACAAGTGAAAGTGGATACTTTGAAATGCGCAAGATAAGCGTGAGTGCTATGGATGGCGTTCTCGTAGGGAGACGGGAGCGGATCCATAGTGGTGTATTGATATGGTGAATATGTGGACTCGTGTGCGCCACCTCAAAAGAGTCGCTTGCAGTCGTAGTTTAGGATAGCCACCGAGTCAAAGCTGGCTTGCTGCAGTTAAACCCCACCATCCCTTTGTTGATAATGATGCATATGTAGATAGTTCTGATGTAAGTCTTGCTGGGTACATTTGTACTCACGTTTGCCTATTTTATGTTTTGCAGAGAGACTTCAGTCTCACTAGTATTTCCACGTGGTCTTCGACGTTTAGCTTGTTACCTCAGCTACGATCTTGTGCCTCGGCAGGATCTGATAGATAGTCAGGCTTCTCAGCCTTTTTCATTTATAGATGTCTGTACCCAGACATGATAGCTTCCGCTTGTGCTTTGACTTGTATGCTCTGAGTGTTGGGTCATGAGACCCCTGTTGTAATATCTCGCTCCTCGGAGCCTATTGAATAGACTACTTGAGTCGTAGAGTCATTTTGTGATGCCATGTTGTATTGCACATATCGAGCATATTGTGTGTATGTTATTGAAATGCTTGGTATGTGTGGGATCTGACTACCTAGTTGTTTGTCTTTAGTAGCCTCTCTTACCGGGAAATGTCTCCTAGTGTTACCGCTGAGCCACGGTAGCTTGCTACTGCTCTGGAACACTTAGGCTGGCCGGCATGTGTCCTTCTTCGTTCCTGTGTCTGTCCCTTCGGGGAAATGTCACGCATTGAGTACCGGAGTCCTGTTAGCCCGCTACAGCCCGGTTTACCGGAGTCCTGCTAGCCCAGTGCTACAGCCCGGACCCACTTGCTGATGACCGACACGTTCGATGCTGGGTCATGGATGCCTGTCCCTGTAAGTCTGTGCCACTTTGGGTTTACGACTAGCCATGTCAGCCCGGGCTCTTTATCATATGGATGCTAGCGACACTATCATATACGTGAGCCAAAATGCGCAAACGGTCCCGGGCAAAGGTAAGGCGACACCGTGGGGATACCGTGCGTGAGGCCGCAAAGTGATATGAGGTGTTACCGGCTAGATCGATGTGACATTGAGTCGGGGTCCTGACACGCTGTCCGAGGCCGAGAAGAAAGCGGCCACGGAGCGCGCCGAGCGGGAGAAATTTGAGGCACAGGTCGGCGAGGTGCGGCAAGAGCTTCAGGTTCTCATGCAAAAACATGAGAGTTTGGAGCTCAACTCGAAGACGCGAGCGTCCGAGCTTGCTGCGGCCCTTAAAACTGCCAAATCTGCCAAGGCCGAAGCCTAGAAGGCCCTCCAGGAATTGGATGCAGTGAAAAAGATAGCGGCGGGTAAGGCATTCTATATGCAAAGCAGACATATAAAAGTAAACTACTTGTTACTTACCCGAATCAGGAGCTCTCTAGGGGCATTCGTAGATCTTCCCCGCAGCGTATCCGATGCCGCCGCATTCTACCGAGCCGAGGAAGGCAGCTCGACGGAGAAGGTGTTCTGGTCTCAGTACGCTGAGGCCGGACACCCTGTGCCCTTGAGCGACCAGCTGACGCAGCTGGTCGAGCTCCACAAGGCGGCCGAACAGGCCCTGAAGGGCTTCATAGTTCAGTTGTGGCCTAGAGAGGCCCTGCCTGGGAGCTACTTTGGACTGGTGCGGCGGCTAGTGGAGGCTTGTCCAAGGCTTGAGGTCATCAAGCGCTCCGTCTGCATCGAAGGTGCCCGTAGGGCCCTTGCCCGTGCAAAGGTGCATTGGGGTAAGCTGGACGGTGAGAAGCTTGTGAAGGACGGGCCGCCACCGGGGAAGGAGCATCGCAAGCCCGAGAACTATTACAAGGATGTTCTTGCTGGTGCCCGCCTTGTGGCGGATGAATGTACCAAGGATGTAATTTTTGAATGAACTCGCTCGTGTTATCCTGTGCGCTAAAAACTTGTTCATATGCGCTAAGCAATGCTTGAATTTAAAATATTACTTTCTGTGCGACCGTTTATCAAAAATTGAGAGATGGCCAGTCGTCGGCTTCTGCCCCTGTGCCACTAGTGCTGGGGTGTTCGGGATAAACCTGAGCGCTCTTTTTCCCATAGTTGGGTCCTTCGAGGGAGGCGCTCAGCACAACGAACCAGGCAATCGGACTATAATGCTTGAACACTCTCACTTAGCCATAGAACTCTATAATTTTAAATTTCGGCGAAGCCCCTAGTTCGGAAGACCGAGTTCAGGGCGCTATCCATGCCTTGGCCGGACAAAGCCAGCTCCTCGCTCGAAGCGGCATAAGCCTTTAGGGACTCGAAAAACCTCTCGAACAGCGACCAGTCTCTCGCCACATCATGACAGTCAGTTTTAGCTTTCTCCACTGAGGTGCTTAACCCAGCTGAACTGGGGCACAAACACAGTGGTTCTCCTAGTGCTACCTTAGCCGATAGAGCGGAACGTAAGGCACCAAAACATAGGAGCCGGGCAAACCCAACTATTGACTCAAATCATGATTTGGAGCCGATGCATATAGTGCTATAAGTTCGGGGTGCCGCACTTGTGAAAGTGTACGGACTTCTCACACCATTATGAGGGGTACTGAAGCCCCTGGCGTGTTTGCCGTACCATGGTGTACGGGTGCAATCATGTCATTTAATAAACATAAATGTGAAAAGAAGATAATGCAAAAAATAGACAAGAAGCTAAGCATTGTTTATAGAGAGGCTATTTATCAAAGCCGAACGACACAAATAGCGCGGTAAGCAAAAGATATTGGACTATTCAGTATGTCCTGACCAGGGGCAGGCCGCGGAATTGTATTTAAAACAGGTATACCACTCGTAACAGAGACCACCTGGTAGTTCCATAATGCGGCATGGCTTGTCTGCCTCCCTGGATCTTGCATCGTTTGTGCGGCAGTCGAATTGCCGAACAGGTCGTCCGAAGTATGGAGTCCTGAAAGTAAGAAAAAATTAAAAAAGAATCCGGCAGCCCCTAGTACGTTTTAAGCCGTATTTTGGGCGTGCCGTTATTATGCCCCTTCCCCTGTGCCCATGGTATTTCAAGGGCGTAGTTATGTACGCGAGGTACTGGTTTCGCTATGTCGCGAAGGCTGGGGTTGGGGCCGCATTGCTACGCTTGCTCAGAGTGTGCCAGGCGGTCCTGCTGTGGGTTACTCCGGGCGCGCTTGGCAGTGTCTGGCTTTTTAATGGCCGGACTGGAGAATTGCCTGAGAAGGCTACTTTGTACCTCCGCTGCGAGAGCCGCCGTATGCTCCTCCGTACGGAGGGAGCGTTCAGTGTTTCCGTTGACCATAATTACTCCTTGAGGGCCTGGCATCTTGAGCTTGAGATATGCGTAGTGCGGCACCGCATTGAACTTTGCGAATGCGGTTCGTCCGAGCAGGGCGTGATAGCCACTGCGAAACGGGACTATATCGAAGATTAACTCTTCGCTTCGGAAATTGTCCGGGGATCCGAAGACCACGTCAAGTGTTACTGAGCCTGTACAGTTGGCTTCTACACCTGGTATAACGCCTTTAAAGGTCGTTCTTGTGGGCTTAATCCTTGAGGGATCTATGCCCATTTTCCGCACTGTATCCTGATAAAGCAAGTTCAGGCTACTGCCGCCGTCCATGAGGACTCTTGTGAGATGAAATCCGTCGATGATTGGGTCGAGAACCAATGCGGCGAAGCCGCCATGACGGATGCTAGTGGGATGGTCCCTTCGATCAAAAGTGATCGGGCAGGAGGACCATGGGTTGAACTTTGGGGCGACTGGCTCCATCGCGTATACGTCCCGTAGCACGCGCCTCCGCTCCCGCTTGGGAATGTGGGTTGCGTATATCATGTTCACCGTCCCCACTTGTGGGGGAAAGCTCTTCTGTCCATTGTTGTTCGGCGGCTTGGGCTCCTCGTCGTCGTTGTGCCGCCCCTTGTCTCTGTTTTCGGCCCTTAACTTGCCTGCCTGCTTGAACACCCAACAATCCCTGTTAGTGTGATTGGCTGGCCTTTTGGGGGTGCCATGTATCTGGCACAAGCGATCGAGTATTCGGTCCAAACTGGACGGGCCCTGAGTATTCTTTTTGAATGGCTTTTTCCCCTGACCAGATTTATAGCCTTTGAATCCGGCATTGACTGCCATGTCTTCATTGTTGTCGCTGTTAACGCGGTGTTTTTGCTTATTCCGACGTGTCCTGCCACTTTTTCCCTTGGTATCCGAATTACCAGGGTTCTTTGATAAGTTGTTACTGCGAGCTAGCCAGCTGTCTTCTCCCGCGCAAAAGCGGGTCATGAGTGTCGTGAGGGCTGCCATGGATTTCGGCTTTTCCTATCCCAGGTGCCGGGCAAGCCACTCGTCGCGGATGTTATGCTTGAAGGCTGCTAGGGCCTCTGCGTCCGGACAGTCGACTATCTGGTTTTTCTTTGTTAGGAACCGTGTCTAGAATTGTCTGGCCGATTCCTCTGGCTGCTGAATTATGTGGCTTAAGTCGTCGGCATCCGGCGGTCGCACGTAAGTGCCCTGGAAGTTGTCGAGGAATGCGGCTTCCAGGTCCTCCCAAGAACCGATTGAGTCTGCTGGCAAGATGTTAAGCCAATGTCGGGCCGGTCCTTTAAGTTTGAGCGGGAGGTATTTGATGGCATGTAGATCATCACCGCGTGCCATGTGGATGTGAAGGAGATAATCCTCGATCCATACCGCCGGATCTGTTGTGCCATCGTATGATTCGATGTTTACGGGTTTGAAACCCTCTGGGATTTTATGATCCATTACTTCATTCGTGAAGCATAGCGGGTGTGCGGCGCCTCTGTACTGGGCTATATCACGACGCAGCTCGGAAGAGCTATGTCTGTTGTGTTCGGCCCGGCCAGATTTGTTGTATCAGGCGTGAAGATCATTGTCACATGCCGTAGGGCGCCTGCGCGATTCGTAGATCGATCTTGTTTGTCTTGCCTTATCCTCCAGTATGTCTCGCAGGTCGGGCGCGTTTTCCCGTGCCTTAGTTGAGCGGCGTCGGGGCATGGCTTGGGTGGAGGGACGAGAGGCCTCTCTGTCGCGGCCGCGAGGTGGCCGGTCTGCCATGTCATGCGCTGGTGATGTAGGTGCTTCCTCCTCTGATCGGGGTAGCGGCCTGCACTTCGGGTAACTCTTGGAGGGGCGTTTGAGTTCATACTCTTCGGCCGCAAGGACTTCAGTCCATCTGTCAGCTAGCAAATCTTGGGCAGCTCTAAGCTATTGCTGCTTTTTCTTGAGGCTGCTTTCCGTGGCTAAAAGCCTGCGTTTAAAACGCTCTTGTTCGGCGGGGTCTGATGGTATGACGAATTCATCGTCATCGAGGCTTGCCTCGTCTTCGGAGGGAGGCGTATAGTTATCATCCTCGACCTCTTGGTCTGCCGCTCTCTCATGAGGGCTGGCTTCTCCATCTTCCTGTGTCGAATCTTGCCAAGGTGGGTGTTCTTCGACGCTATCCGGGGTAGTATTATCTCCCGTGCCGGAATCACCGTTTTTGCTTTGGCGGGATTTAGAGCGGCGCCGCTGACGCCGACGCTTTGGCTGTTTCTTGGGGGCGTCATCCCCCACTGTTCCATCGCCATCTCCATCTTTTGGAGTATCCACCATATATATGTCATATGACGAGGTGGCCTTCCAGCGCCCTACAGGTGCTGGTTCCTGTTCGTCTCCTACATCATCGTCCATGCCGTTGATGTCTTCGGAGCTGAAGTCAAGCATGTCAGTTAGATCGTCGATGGTGGCTACAAAGTGGGTGGTGGGTGGGCTTCGAATTTCCTCATCGTCCGTATCCCACCCTCGCTGACCGTAGTCCGGCCAGGGCTCTCCTGATAAAGAGAGAGACTTAAGAGAATTCAAGATGTCGCCAAAAGGCGAATGCTGAAAGATGTCTGCGGCAGTGAACTCCATTATCGGCGCCCAATCGGATTCGATTGGCAGGGGCGCAGGGGGTTCGGAGTCCGGGGAGGAGTCCGGATCCTCGGAGTCACGGGTCATGCAGAGTGTGGGGCTAGCGTTCGGCTCGATCGCTTTCGGGATCGCAGCCCCCGAGGTGACGTCCAACCGCTCATCCTCGATTGGCGCAATGGGCTCCGAGTTAGGGGTCGGAACCGATGCGTGTGCGGCCTCCAGGAAACTGTCCGGGGGCAGAGCTAGATCATGCCCCTCGAGATAGTGCGGCGCGCTTGGTCGTGGCTCGAGCCCGTCGAAGATCAAGTCTCCGCGGATGTCAGCCATGTAGTTTAAGCTTCCAAACCTGACTTGATGGCCAGGGGCGCAGCTTTCGATCTGCTCCAGGTGGCCGAGCGAATTGGCCCGCAGAGCGACGCCGCCGAAGACGAAGATCTGTCCGGGGAGCAAAGTCTCACCCTAGACCGCATCGTTGTTGATGATCAAAGGAGCCATCGGGCCTAAAGGCGACGACACAGAGGAACTCTCAATGAAAGCACCAATGTCGGTGTCAAAACCGGCGGATCTAGGCCGGATGGTAACAGGAGGCAGGGAACACGATGTTTTCCCCAGGTTCGGGCCCTCTTGATGGAGGTAAAACCCTACGTCCTGCTTGATTAATATTGATGATATGGGTAGTACAAGAGTAGATCTACCACGAGATCAAGGAGGCTAAACCCTAGAAGCTAGCCTACGGTATGATTGTTGTATATGGAGTTGATTGTCTATGGACTACAACCCTCCGGTTTATATAGACACCGGATAGGGTTAGGGTTACATAAAGTCGGTTACAATGGTAGGAGATCTTGAATATCCGCATCGCCAAGCTTGCCTTCCACGCCAAGGAAAGTCCCATCCGGACACGGGACGAAGTCTTCAATCTTGCATCTTCATAGTCCAGGAGTCCGGCTGAAGGTATAGTCCGGCTACCCGAACACCCCCTAATCCAGGACTCCCTCACGCGACAACAACCACAACATCATCGGTACCAAATGGGTGTTTCACAACAAGCAAGATGAAGATGGACAAGTGGTTCGCAACAAAAGCACGTCTCGTCGCCCAAGGCTACACACAAGTCGAAGGTATGGACTATGGTGAGACATATGCTCCCGTTGCTAGATTTGAGTCCATTCGCATCTTACTTGCTTATGCTAATCACCATGATATCACTTTGTACCAAATGGACATTAAAAGTGCTTTTCTAAATGGTGAAATTGAGGAGGAAGTTTATGTTAAGCAACCTCCCGGCTTTGTCAATCCTAAGAAACCTAATCATGTCTACAAAACTTCACAAAGCCCTTTATGGTCTTAAACAAGCTCCTAGAGCATGGTATAAATGCTTGACCAAGTTCCTTATTGAAAAAGGCTTTGAAATTGGAAAAATATATTCTACTCATTTTACTAAAAGGGTTAATGGAGAACTATTTGTATGCCAAATTTATGTCGATGATATTATATTTGGATCAACTAACCCTCATTTTAGTGAAAAGTTTGGGAAGCTAATGTCGGAGAAGTTTGAGATGTCTATGATGAGTGAACTCAAATTCTTTCTTTGTTTGCAAATCAAGCAAACTAAGGAAGGCACCTTTGTCTCTCAAACGAAGTACACCAAGGACTTATTCAAGAAGTTCAATATGCAAGAATGCAAAGGTATGACTACACCCATGCCTACTAGTGGACATCTTGATTTGACCAAAGATGGTGAACCAGTTGATCAAAAAGTTTACCGCTCTATGATTGGTTCATTGTTATATCTATGTGCTTCATGTCCCGATATCATGCTAAGTGTGTGCATGTGTGCACGATATCAAGCTGCTCCTAAGGAATGTCACCTTAAGGCCGTGAAGAGGATAGTGAGATACTTAATACATACACCAAATTTTGGCATTTGGTATCCAAAGAGGGCTTCCTTTGATCTTGTTGGCTACTCCAACTCGGACTATGCCGGTGACAAGGTTGATAGAAAGTCCACTTCGGGTACTTGTCAATTCCTTGGTAGATCTCTTGTGTCTTGGTCTTCCAAGAAACAAAACTCGGTATCCTTATCCACCGTCGAAGCGGAATACATTGCCGCTGGTCCATGTTGTGCTCAATTACTTTGGATGATCCAAACTCTTAAAGATTATGGGATATATGTGAAACATGTTCCATTACTTTGTGACAATGAAAGTGCTATCAAGATTGCTCACAATCCCGTGCAACACTCTCGAACTAAGCATATTGAAGTTCGTCATCATTTCATTCGAGATCACGTTGCTAAGGGTGACATAAACCTTAAGCATGTTCGCATCGATAAGTAATTAGAGGATATATTCACTAAACCACTTGATGAGAAAGTGTTTTGCAGGTTAAGAGCTGAATTGAACACCATTGATGCTTCAAACTTGGAGTAGGAACTCCATTGGATACATGCAAGACTTGAGCTTACGACTAACCAATTGATATTTCTCCTATGATGATTATCTTATGTCTTGAAAATTTGCATCTTGCATGTTATCTAACCCTTGTAGGTACTTGGATGAATCTAATTTTATGAGATTGCAACTCACTCACATCTTGAGCAATCTCTACATCACCAAGTCTCTACACAATGGTGGTTGATGACAAGGAAGCACGAAACCTTTCAAACATATCCTTTGACAAATTCTATGTTGAGCTTCATGATTGTCATGTTGGATACACAAGTGCTCTTCCTTGCGAAAACTAACCCATGTAGGTATATGAACTCAAAATCCAAAGGGTGCTCCCAACTCTTGATGGGCTACATCAACCTTGAGCAACCCACACAATTTCAACTACATGATCAAGATCAACACCACCACCCAAGGTATGTTATTCCATCTTAGAGTAGCTTTACTCCAAGTCATGAGTCAAAGCAACTCAACAAGATGTGAATACATCAAGATACTTAAACGAAAAATGGTAACCCCATTTTGAGCTTAAACGATGAGTACGACCTATGATCAAGTGATCTCACTTGACTCCTAAGTCAATATACTCTAACATAGGTGACTTTGTCACCGCCCAACTCTAGATGAAGTTCTCTTGTGTTCTTTTCTGTGTTCTTGCATTTGTCTCATGCATATTTGTTTCCCCTTTCAAAAAAACTTCATCTAGATCTTTTAGTTTCTTTTCTTTGATTTTTGTTCTGCATTTTCTGCATCCAATTCATTGCAAATCTTTGTGGGATCTTATTTGCCCAGTGAGCTGAGGTGACAAGTGTTTTTCTCTGTGATGAACTCGGTTCCATTGGTTTCATGTCTCCGGTCTAGCCGAAGATTTTCGGAGCAACCGAAGCACACAACTCGATGACACCGATTTCACTACAGGAAAAACATTTTGCCATTTATTCCTGCTTTATTCTTGATCCAGCTCCACTCAATGAATCTTGTCCTCTGCAAGCATCACATTTACCTTAATGCTTTGTACTCTGATTCAAGGACCGAACCCATTCACAAGAAATTCCAGAAGACCCTTCTTGGAAATTGATGTCAAAGGGGGAGAGAGAGATCACATCAAAGCTTAATCATATATCTAGGGGGAGAGATCTCTAGGGGGAGGGAATACTCCAGGAAAGAGTAATCTTCAAGGATCCCAGATGCTTGATGTTCAAGAGGAGAGATGACACATGTCTTCTTGGGGGAAAGACATGTTCATATGTGCTTATTTGCATTAGCTCTGTTCATTTGTTTCTTTGAGATCTGTTTTTCTATTCCCTATCTTCTCCTAGTATCCCATGCTAGATTCAGGGGGAGCAAGACATCCAAGGGAAAGAAATTTATCAAATTCATTGCATATCTTTCTCTTTGGGGGCATGTCAATATCTATCGTGGTACTCTGTACTCACTCTACATGTCATCCCAGTCTTGGTACTCTTGTGGTTTCTTTTGTCTGCTCTAGCTAGTGGGTGCATCTGTGTTATCTAACCTTGTTTACGCAGGCTTATCCCATCCTAGCCAACTCAAGACCACAAGGTAAGTATATGCATCATAGTCATGTGTATGAGAAATTCTTGCTGATGTACATACTGTTTGCAAGAAGGACTCATGGGCATGAAGGTACATTTCCCATATTCATATCTTTTGCCCTGATGCATATAGCCAAGATACATGTAACACATTGCTACTCTGTCATGGTTATGCTCTCACATGCTTCTATATTCCATATTTACATGATTGCATACATGTAGGGGGAGCCTATGCTTGTTACATGTCTTTCCAAAGCTTTACTTGCCATTCTCTATATCTTTATCTAAAGCTTTGATGTATGTTGCCATCAATTACCAAAAAGGGGGAGATTGAAAGCACAAGTGCTCCTTGGGTGATTTTGATAATTAATGACAACATATCTCTTGTTGGACTAATACTTTTACCTAGTATGTTTCAGACCAGTTCAACAACTTAAGTGGCATGAACTAAAGGATGTGGAACCCCTTCAAGATGCTAAGGACAAAGGATTAACTCATGCTTCAAGATCAAGACTCTACATTTTATATTTTAGTGATCCAAGATCACATTGAGTCTATAGGAAAAGCCAATACTATCAAGGAGGGATGAGGTGTTGCTTGATGAGGTTCTTGCTTCATAGTGCTTAGTGATATGCTCCAAAACCCTCAACTACCTTCCCACATCCACATATGACCTAAACCAAAACTCAAACTCGGGCCCACCGATTCTTTCTATCCGGCGCCACCGAGTTCAGATGTCATAGCCACTACCACAAACCCTAGGCAAATCGGTTTCACCGATAGGGATCTCGGTCTCATCGAGATGGGATTGTAATCTCTCTATGTATGTCCATTACCAAAATCGGTCCCACCGAGTTTGTGTAATCGGTCTCACCAAGTTTGCCTGACCAACTCTCTGGTTAGCTTATTACCAAAATCGGTCCCACCGAGTTTGTGTAATCGGTCTCATCGAGATTACTTTATGCCCTAACCCTAACCATATCGGTCCTACCGAGTTGCATCTCAGTCCCACCAAAAATCCTAACGGTCACTAGGTTTGCTAAATCGGTCTGACCGAGTTTCTCAATTCGGTCTCACCGAGATTGGTAAATTGTGTGTAACGGTTAGTTTTTGTGTGGAGGCTATATATACCCCTCCACCCACTCTTCATTCGTGGAGAGAGCCATCAGAACATACCTACACTTCCAATACACATTTTCTGAGAGAGAACCACCTACTCATGTGTTGAGGCCAAGATATTCCATTCCCACCATATGAATCTTGATCTCTAGCCTTCCTCAAGTTGCTTTCCACTTAAATCTTCTTTCCACCAAATCCAAATCCTGTGAGAGAGAGTTGAGTGTTGGGGAGACTGTCATTTGAAGCACAAGAGCAAGAAGTTCATCATCAACACACCATTTGTTACTTCTTGGAGAGTGGTGTATCCTAGATTGGCTAGGTTTCACTTGGGAGCCTCCGACAAGATTGTGGAGTTGAACCAAGGAGTTTGTAAGGGCAAGGAGATCGCCTACTTCGTGAAGATTACCGCTAGTGAGGCAAGTCCTTCATGGGCGATGGCCATGATGGGATAGACAAGGTTGCTTCTTTGTGGACCCTTCATGGGTGGAGCCCTCCGTGGACTCGCGCAACCATTACCCTTCATGGGTTGAAGTCTCCATCAATGTGGATGTACGATAGCACCACCTATCAGAACCACGAAAAAACATCTGTGTCTCCAATTGCGTTTGAATTCTCCAAACCCTTCCCTTTACATTCTTGCAAGTTGCATGCTTTACTTTCCGCTGCTCATATACTCTTTGCATGCTTGCTTGATATGTATTGTGTTTGTTAAACTTGTGCCAAAACTCTACTTCAACTTAAAGAAATTAAAAACTGCAACTTTTGGTACTTAGTGTCTAATCACCCCCTCCCCCTCTAGACACCTCTTCTCGATCCTTTCAAACCCCGACTGATGCGTGACCTCAAACACGCAGCAGGAGCCTGGGTCGATGAACTTCCATCAGTACTGTGGGGATTGAGCACAACTCCCAATCGGTCGACTGGCAGAACCCCCTTTTTCTTGGTTTATGGAGCCGAAGCTATACTTCTGAGTGACTTGCTCCACAATGCTCCCCGAGTCGAGCTTTTCTCAAAAGAAGAAGCAGAACAGACACGGCAAGATGTAGTCGATCTCCTGGAAGAAGAAAGAGAGATGGCCTTGATCCGATCAACCATCTATCAGCAAGACCTGCGTCGATTCCATGCCAGAAATGTGAGGGGTCGAGCATTTCAAGAGGGAGACTTGGTTCTCCGAGTGGATCAGTAGAAACCTCACAAGCTTGCTCCTGCCTGGGAAGGCCCCTTCATTGTCACCAGAGTGCTCCACAATGGAGCGTACCACCTCTACAATGTCGAGCACAAGAAATACGAGCCGCGAGCTTGGAATGCGGAGCTGCTCCGCCCCTTTTATACTTAAGCACTCAATCTATTGAGATGTAATAAAAAACACCTTTGTAGTTTGTTTATCAAAGACAAGAGTTTTTTCAGTCTTCTAAAATGATTGTCTATTGCTTACGCTTGTTTCTGAAATCCCCCAGTGGGTGGCTTAGCTGCGAATCCGTTCTGCCTAAGTTGAAAAAAACCTACCGAGTGATGAGCAAACCTCTCACTCAGAGGCTTAGCTGCGAATCCGTTTCGCCTAAGTTGAAAAAATCCTACCGAGTGGTGAGCAAGCCTCTCACTCGGGGGCTTAGCTGCAGTCCAGTACTTGCCTAAGTTGAAAAAATACTACCGAGTGGTGAGCAAGCCTCTCACTTGGGGGCTTAGCTGCAGTCCAGTACTCGCCTAAGTTGAAAAAATCCTACCGAGTGCTGAGCAAGCCTCTCACTCGGGGGCTTAGCTGCAGTCTAGTA
>NC_041382.1:283930079-283963516 GCF_002162155.2 Triticum dicoccoides
CTAAGTTTCAAAAATCCTACCGAGTGATGAGCAAACCTCACACTCTGGGGCTTAGCTACATCCCAGTGCTCGCCTAAGTTTCAAAAATCCTACCGACTGATGAGAAAACCTCACACTCGGGGGCTTAGTTGCAGCACAGTGCTCGCCTAAGTTTCAAAAATCCTACCGAGTGATGAGCAAACCTCACACTCGGGGGCTTACCTGCAGTCCAGTACTCGCCTAAGTTTCAGAAATCCTACCGAGTGATGAGCAAACCTCACACTCGGGGGCTTAGCTGCAGTCCAGTACTCGCCTAAGTTTCAGAAAAAACTATCGAGTGATGAGCAAACCTCACACTCGAGGGCTTAGCTGCAGTCTAGTACTCGCCTAAGTTGAAAAACCATCCCTATCCGCAGGGATGATGAGGTGCAGGTCGACTGCAATCCTCTCCACGGAGCTGCGCCACAAGTACAATGTGCGCTCCATCCCTATCCGCAAGGATGACGAGGTGCAGGTCGACTGCAATCCTCTCCACGGAGCTGCACCACAAGTACAATGTGCGCTCCATCCCTATCCGCAAGGACGACGAGGTGCAGGCTGACTACAATCCTCTCCATGGAGCTGCGCCACAAGTACAATGTGCACTCCATCCCTATCCGCAAGGACGACGACGTGCAGGTCGACTGCAATCCTCTCCACGGAGCTGCGCCACAAGTAAAATGTGCGCTCCATCCCTATCCACAAGGACGACAAGGTGCATGTCGACTGCAATCCTCTCCATGGAGCTACGCCACAAGTACAATGTCCGCTCCATCCCTATCCGTAAGGACGACGAGGCGCAGGTCGACTGCAAACCTCTCCTCAGAGTTGCGCCACAAGTACAATGTCTGCTCCATCCCTATCCGCAAGGACGACGAGGCGCAGGTTGACTGGGATATATCCCTCAGAATATTCCGAGTGAAGAATAAGTTCCACTCGAAGGCAAACGCAAGCACATGCAGAAGATAAACCAAGATCAGATAAAATCTCAAGAGTTTCAGCACGAAGAACAAAAGTACTCGAGCGTCGGGCCCGAAGGAGTTTAACGGTTACAAAAACCACTCGGCATTCTGAGGCAAATTTAAAGCAAGTTTAAGTATCAAGTTTGTTCACTCGGCAGGAGGAGGACTTGCAGGCTCTACGAACTCATCCAAATCAATCCCGTCAGCGATCCGAGTGGCAGCAGCAATGAAAGTCTCCATGAAGGACTGGAAGTCATGCCTTTTTGTGTTTGTGACCTTGATCGCCGCCAGCTTCTCTTCTCGAGCTTCTCTGCAGTGGACCCTGACCAGTGACAGAGCCACGTCAGCACCGCATCGGGTAGAGGACTTCTTCCATTCTTGCACTCGACCAGGGACCTCATTGAGTCAAGCCATCAGAGACTCGAGATCATTCTGAAGTGTTGCCCTTGGCCAGAGCGATGATTTGATGCGTGAAACTGCAACCTTCAGACGGGCAAGATAACTTGTAACACTGGCGACGCAGGATTCCAGTCGAAGCACATTCATGGTAGCCTCGTCGCCGACTGGAGAAAGGATAGGGTCCAAGCCTGTCTCGATCCGTCCAGTCTCCTCTTCAAAGTTTTGGCAGAATTCTGCAGAGTCAAGGAGTTAATGAGTCGACTGGTCAGGTCTAACTTGCAAACAGTAAAACAGTCGGGTAAAAAAGGGATACCTTCGAGCATAAGAAAGAGTTTCTTGGCGAGAGCTTTCAGATAAGCCTCCAAATCGTTCCTCCTGCGAGTCATGCTTTCCAGCTGGTCGTTCAGAGCCACTTTATCTTTTTTCAAACGAGTCGCCTCTTGATTGGATTCAGTGAAAGACGACTTCAGCTTGTTGATTTCTTCCTCCAGCGCTCCGACCGAAGCTAGTTTCTGGTCAGCAAAGGCAGTCTTCTCCTGAGCCTCCTTCTGCGCAGCTGCAAGGTCCAAGTCCTTTTTCTCCAGGGCCAGCCTCATTTTCTCTGCAAAATACAAATTTAGATCAAACAGAAGAATGAAGAGATAACTTGAAGGATGGTCAAGATAAGCAGTCGACAGGCCGTTACCTTATGTACCAACGACTTCATCTTGAGCCTTCTTCAAGTTCTGCTGAGCCAACTCCAGGTCAAGGTTGAGTTGCCTTTGCTTTTCCTCAAATTCGACAAACTTGGAGATAAGCGAACAAGATTTCTACAATGAGTAAAAGACATATCAGTTGACAAGACCAAAGATTATCTACTTCCGAGTGAATAAAACCTCAAGACTACTCAAACCCCAACCGACTGCTAGCAGTCGACTGCGGTCTCGGGGACTACACCCAGTGGGTGCACTTAGTGTGCCCCCACTGGTTCAGATTCCACTTGACCGGTCTGCCCAGGCCGAGTAAAAAAAGAGGAAGTGCTCAGACCCCAACCGACTGCCAGCAGTCGACTGCGGTCTCGGGACTACACCCAGTGGGTGCACTTGGCGTGCCCCCACTGGTTCGGATTCCACTCGGCTGCACCCAGTGGGTGTACGATCTCGAAGTGCAAGACAATGAAAAATTGTGTGAAGGAAAATATTAAGGTAGCATATCCTAGAAGAACAAGTTCAGTCGGAAGTTAACTTACCTAGACATTAGCTCGAAGAGCCGCGCTGGCGTCATAAGCAGCCTGACTGCTTTTGTGCACATGATGAGTGGCCTCCGCAGCAGCGTCCGACTAGCTTTCTGGAACACGATGAGTGGCAAAGAAGGGGATGGACGGTCCAGATGCAGCGGCTTGGAGATCCGAGGCATGAAGTTGGATGGTTGAAACAAGCTCTGGAGCAGTCGACGATGCAGGACGCGCACTCGACACTAGGTCAGTAGAGGTTACAGAAACCTTACTCGCATCTTCGAGCCGTTGAACTACCCGCTCCGCCACCAGCTCCGATTGGGATGTCTTGCTAGCTATGGCCTTCTTCTTCCTAGGCCTTGGCGGCACGTCCTCGTCATCATCCGGAAGTTCAATGACATTGGGAGGGGCTGCAAAGAAATCAGCTGACCCTAGATGAGTCACCAGAATTTAATCGACCATACAATCAAGAACAAGATCACGAGGATTGTACCCGGATTGGAGGTGACCGCATCTTCCATGTCCTCATCTTCATACTGGCAGGTGGAAGTCCCAGAGGTAGCAGCACTACAAATTTCAGAATTCAGTCGGTTATGTCTGACAAAATGAATCGACTCAAATCCATATTCATACTAAAAACAAGAAATCAAGCCCAACTAATACCCGAAAGCAATGGGGATGGCCACTTTGATCTTCGGCAAGGCTTTTGGCGGTTTGTACGGCGTAGCTTTTGGTTTCTTCGACGCCTTTTTAGTCGGCGTTGGAGAAGACGTCCGAGGGCGCTTCGATGACTGCCTAGTTTGCGCGGTCGCTTTGCCGCGGGTGCTTGCTGGATCGTGAGAAAGCTTGGATCGTCTTTCCCTATGAGGAGGAGAGTCGGCCTCTTATTCATCACTCGGGTCGTCGCTATTCTCGTCCTCCTCATCGTCAGAGTGCCACTCGCCGCTTTCACCTCCACTCGCCTCTCCCTCTGGGTCCTGCTCCTGCTCCCCGTTGGGCATTGAGTACATCTCAGTCAGGGCCTGGAAGACAACAACCAAGATAGGAGTCAGTCGGATGACAGCTAACAGCTACTTGATAAATCAAGTAGACACTCGACCTTGTGGAGTCATACCTTATCGGTTTCGTACGAGTTGTTGAGTGGAGGAATCCTCCGGGATCCCCTAGGGTTGTCTTTGTTGCCAATAATACCCTTCAGCCACCCTTCCAAGGTAGCATTGTCAACTTCCTCTGGATGGATCCGAGTGGTGTCGTCGATGCCCGAATACATCCACATCGAATGGTCACGAGCTTGAAGTGGTTGGATGCGTCGCCTGAGGAAGACCTCCAACAGATCCATACCAGTTACCCCATCATGGACAAGCTGAACTACTCGCTCAACCAGCACTTTCACTTGCGCCTTCTCCTCTGGGATCACTTTCAACGCAGAGGGCTTCTCCACTCGGTCCATGGAAAAGGGGGGAAGTCCAGTCGACTGACCCGGAGTCAGCTGGTCCTTGCAATAGAACCAAGTCGACTGCCACCCTCAGACCGACTTAGGAAGGATCATGGCTGGGAAAGTACTTTTACTCCTCATCTGAATCCCAAGACCCCCGCACATCTAAATCACTTGCATCCTCTCGTCACTCGGGTTGGCCTTCTTGACCGACTAAGAACGGCACGTGAATATGTGTTTGAAAAGGCCCCAGTGTGTCCGACAGCCCAGGAAGCTCTCACACATGGACACAAAAGCAGCAAGATACACGATGGTGTTCGGGGTAAAGTGGTGGAGTTGCGCCCCAAAGAAGTTCAAGAAACCTCGAAAGAAAGGGTGGGGAGGCAAAGAAAACCCGCGGTCGACGTGAGTAGCAAGGAGAATGCGCTCACCCTCCTGTGGCTGCGGCTCGGTCTCGTTCCCCAGGAGTCACGCCGATTCGTGTTTGATCAGTCCCCCCTCGACCAGGTCGTCGATGTCGTCCTGAAGGATCATCGAGCAAATCCAGTTGCCCTGGATCCAGCTCAGCGGCAGGCTGGACCTTGAGGAAGATCCGCCCCGACCGGACTTCTTCCCCTTCGCCTTCGCCTTCTTCGCGCGCTCCAATGCCACTGTCTTCTCCTTCCCCATCGCGGCGAGCAGAGCTCGAACGGGGCGGCAGCGCTGGAGCAGGAGCAGATGCAGTGGAGAAAACTGAGAGGCAAAGAGAAGAACGAAGACGCACTGTTCAAAGAAAACCCCGGCCCGACGCCTTATATGGAGACGCTTCCGAGTGGCTGACCTGTGGGACTGGACAACCCAATCAAATCCCGCAACAGTCGCGCACGAGGTACGTGGCGAAAAAGGTGGCGCGGTGATTGAGGCGGCCTCGCCTAATCCCTTCCGATTACTGCGGTCTCCCCCATCCCGCGCACATCCCCAAAACCAAATCCCACGATATCCGTGCGCAGCAGGGCAATCTGTTAGATGGAATATCTTCTCCATATCAGTACTCAAGACATCACAGTAAAGTTCACTCGGCAGATTCAAGAATGGATCAAGGCGACTGAAAAGGAGTTGAGATCATCATGGTTGTTCGCTTGGTCGCAATAAGTCACTCCTGGAGCACAAAAATTGAATTGGAGGAATTCTCAACTCCTTCTCCACTCAAGCCTCTAACCATTCGGGGGCTAATGATGAAGCTATGCACCTAGGGTAGGGTCATAGGCCTGACCTCGACGCCCTCCCCAAGGACATCACCCTAAAGCCAGAAGCATTCATAGGGTACCATCATCCACTCGACCAGAGACATTCCACTCGGAAGAATCAATGTCACTCGACTGTCATAGAAATCACTCGACAAACAGAAGATCTAAAGTCACTCTACACAGCAACGGTCGGGCGTTTACTCATGGACTTAACTATCATTTATAGCACTTTAATACAGACATTACCTGTAATGCTCCTTCTTTATGTACATTGAACCCTGCGTAATGGAGGGGAGCTGGGGTCCTAGCGCACTCTATATAAGCCACCCCCTCCTCTGGGACAGGGGTTCACATCTTTTGTAAACTCACACACGCATATAATCCAGTCGACCGCCTCAGGGCACCGAGACGTAGGGCTGTTACTTCCTCTGTGAAGGGCCTGAACTCGTAAACTCGTGTGTACAACTACTCCATAGCTAGGATCTTGCCTCCTCATACCTACCCCCCATTCTACTGTTAGTTTTAGATCCACGACATCGTCTATCTTGTTGCAAGGAATGAAATGTGCCATTTTGGAGAAATGGTCCACAACGACAAATGCCGAATCCTTACCATTTCGAGTCCTAGGCAAACCAAGTACAAAGTCCATGCTAATGTCTTCCCATGGTTGATATGGAATGGGTAGAGGCATATAAAGGCCATGGGATTGAGCTTTGGACTTAGCTTTGCGACATGTAGAGCATCGGTTGATAAAGCGGTTGACGTCGCAAAACATCTTGGGCCAAAAGTAGTTCTTCGAGAGCGTGGCGAACGTCTTGTCTCGTCCAAAATGTCCCATTAAGCCTCCTCCATGAGATTCCTGCAAAAGCAACAAACGAAGAGAAGACTCGGGGATGGAAAGCTTGTTAGCTCTCATAAGATATCCATCTTTGATGTAATAGTGTTTCCAAGAGGTATGCGTCAAACACTTGGCATAAGGAGTAGCAAAGGTAGGATCGTGCTCATACAAGTCTTTTATATGCTCAAAGCCAATGACATCCAAATCAAGTTGAGTAACAAGCATCCATATGCAGGAAAGGGCATCCGCCACGATGTTTTCTTTACCTTTAATGTACTTGATGACATAAGGAAAAGACCCAATAAATTCACTCCATTTAGCATGACGCTTGTTCAACTTGGTTTGACCCTTAAGATATTTGAGCGTTTCATGATCGGTATGAATGATAAACTCATGAGGGCGAAGATAGTGTTCCCATTCATGCAAAACGTGGACTAAAGCATATAGCTCTTTGTCATAGATGGGGTAATTGAGTTGCGCGCCAAAGAGTTTCTCACTAAAGTAAGCTATGGGGCGCTTCTCTTGCGTTAACACACCTCCTATGCCATTACCACTAGCATCGCAATGAATCTCAAAGGGTTTGTCAAAGTTGGGTAATGCAAGCACGGGAGCATGAGTAAGCAAATTCTTAAGTTCATTGAAAGCGGTATCTTGGAATGGTTCCCAAACAAAAGGCGCGTTCTTCTTGCTCAAAGCATGCAAAGGCGAAGCAATGGTGCTAAAATCTTTCACAAAGTGACGATAGAAACCCGCAAGGCCAAGAAAGCTACGCACTTGATGCAAATTAGTTGGTTGTGGCCAAGTCTTAATAGCATTGATATTGGACTCATCAACATGAACACCCTTAGAAGAAACAACAAAACCCAAGAAAATGAGCTTGTCAACGCCAAAAGGCATTTCTCCATATTAGCATAGAGGTGCTCTTTTCGAAGAGTTTGCAAAACGGTTCGAACATGGGTGACATGATCTCTAAGAGATTTGCTATAAACAAGGATATCATCAAAGTAGACCACAACAAATATACCAATGTAAGGGCGAAAGACATGATTCATAAGACGCATAAAAGTACCCGGTGCTTCCGAAAGACCCATAGGCATGACTAACCACTCATATAACCCAAACTTGGTTTTGAAAGCGGTTTTCCATTCATCACCCTCATGCATGCGGATTTGATAGTAACCACTCTTAAGATCAATTTTGGAAAATATAGTGGCACCGCTAAGCTCATCAAGCATGTCATCAAGGCGTGGAATGGGATACCTATAGCGAACGGTGATAGCATTGATAGGTTGTAACATCCCAAATTTTCAATTTGGAATGTTATACATTAGATCATCATTGCATATCATATTTTACTTTTGCATTTTGGTTGATCCTAGAAAATTCTACGCAACTCAAGGACCCATGGAGAGAGTTGGGGATTTCGTTATTTTCATATTTGAGTTTTCTCAAATTTTGAGAATAGGATCATTTGGTTTTATTTATTTTATCATCAATTATTTCTATTACAAAAATATGAGAGAGGGAATAAAATGACTTTCCCAAAATAGAGAAATATTGAGGATTTAATAATAAAATCAAACAAGATTTTATTTCAGAGTTTTTCGGTGTTTTATTTGAATTTAGGAAAAATGTGCATTTTTCAAAATTACATTTAGGCCCCAAATAAATGTTCACTTTGTCGGGCTTGATTTTAGAATCCCGGGAAAATTTATTTCGGGATTTTTGTAGTCCGTTTAGTATTTATTTTTATTTTTTTCTGAGTGGAAATAAATTTAAAAAAAACGAACCGACCTAACGGGCCGTGTCCGACTAGGACTCTGGCCCGACTAGGCTTTATAAGCCGAGGCCCAGCCCCGGGGAACCCTAACCGCCCCAGCCCCCAACCCTAGCCGCCGCCCGGTCCCGCCGCCGCCGCCGCTCGCCCACGCCGCCGCCGCCGCCGCTGCCCGCCGCCGCGCCGCCCCATGCCGCCGTCGCTGGACGCCGCCGAGGTTCGCTGCCGTGCCTCGTTTTTCGTGCCTTCGGTTTTAAAAAAAGAAAAAGAAAAACCGATCGGTTTTTGCCAGTTTAATAGATTAGTTTTTTTTAAATAGATCGGTTTTTCCGGTTTATTTATTTTAGCGAGCGTTCGTCATTTTTCTTTTTCTCGGATTAAATCCGCGATTTTTCTGATCGCGATTCCTGATCTGATTTTCGTTTTAGTTTAACTTTTCGCTCGTTTATCTGAATCAGGCGATTCAAGCGCCTAGAGTTTCGTCTCGAAACCCTCTATTCGTTTAACCAACTTAAACAAGATTTTGCTACTATAAAATTTGCCCTAGATCCAGATTACTAGAACGAAGTTGTTTTCTTCCGCCGTTTGACTTTCGTTGCTTCGTTCGATTTGATTCTTTTTGTCAACCGGAGTTCTTAAGTTGAATCTTCTGGTTAGATCTCTTATTTGAGTTTACCTGTGCATTAGTTGAGTACTTATTGTATGCTTGTTTGTTTGTCTGTGATAGAGTATCCGGAGTGCGCCGCCTATTACTTCGAATCGCTAGGTTTCCTGGATCATCAGCAAGGCAAGTAACACTTTGATCATACCTTTTCTACTACCCAGTTTTATTGCATTAGATCAATCCTCACACATTGCATGATTAGGATCTAATTAAATTATGGGATGGGAAGTAGATGAGGTAGTACCTTTTACCTGTTTATTATCAAACCTTTGGGAGTACTTCTACGTTTGCTTATTATGCCATGCTATGCTAGTAGACGTGGATTGGGTGAGTGATATCCATGACAGATGTGAGATTAATAATTAATGGTTTATCTAAGGTGGCAACTTAAACACACATCTGGGTGGATTGAGGCACCTGGGTATTCCAGGACTTGACTGTTTTCTTTTGGACCGCCACCCAGGCGCAAAGGGATCATGAGACTATCCATACTAGAAACTTCTGTGTGCAGCCACAAGCTATTATGGGCTCTAGCATAGTTGACTAAGTTGTGCGAACTCTTACAATGGTAGACTAGCAGATGTAGGGGGTGTAGGTGGTACGGTCTACCCGATCGTAATGTGCTAGCGCTTCTGAAAGACTATGTCTCGGTCATCCGTCTTCTCAAACACCATGTAGTGCGAGAAAACAAACGGAGGCGATCGAGTCTTGTGGGGAAAAGTGTGCAAACCTCTGCGGAGTGTAACAAACTAATCATGGTTAGCCGTGTCCCCGGTTATGGACATCTTGAGTATCTAGTATTTGGATTATCATGTGAATCTCAACATGTTACTTTAAATTAATTTTGTTGGGTTATGTTTAATGATGATGCTTAATTGGGATTGAGAATGCTGTGAACCATTCTCAATGTTTAACAACCACCTTGATAGTAATTAAAATTTTATTCCTTTGAAGTAGGGAAAATTGGCTTTACGCAAAACTGTAACCATAGAGCTTTCCACCAGCCAAATATGCATATAGTATAGTTGTTTCATTCCATTACTCTCTATGTGTTACCTTGCCAGCATATTCCATGTGCTGACCCGTTTTCGAGCTGCAACGTTAATGTTGCAGACTTTTCAGACGACGATTAAGGAGTTTTTAGGTCGTGGTTCTATACTCAGTGATGCCGTTGGAGTTGATGGACTCACTTATCTTCCAAGCCTTCCGCTGTTATCGTTATTAGATGGCCTTAAGCCATATTTATTGTAATAAGTTCTCTTTTGAGACATTCGATGTAATAAGTGTGTGATTGCTACTCTGCTATAAATCCTCCGAGTACTGTGTGGTGTCAGCATTACTGATCCAGGGATGACACCGGAGCACAAAGATCAGACTGTTTGAGGTCTGGTCGCTACAGAGATGGTATCAGAGCACACGCTGACTGTAGGACACGACCACTAAGCTAAAGACCTAGATCACTACTCACTCTCTTCTCTTCTGACCTCTCATCTTTTCTATTCTTTAGGATGGTCGATGCAAGGAACAAGTTTACGCAACCGGATGAAGATGCACCCTTTGGACGCCACTTGAAGGAAGTCACTAGATACCTGAACATAGGAGTACCAAGCTTCACGGGAACCTACAACACCACTTTACCTGAAGAAGAGCGCTGGATGATTCAAGTTCAAGTTCCAGGAAGGACGTTCATGCCAGTCACTGAGCCCATAGAATTTTCTTTTGATGCACCAACTTGGAGTCTAGGAAAGAGCATGGCAGCTCACATCACCATGGGACGCATTGGAGAAGTCTGCTGCAAGGATCTCAGGGATACTATCTACCAGATTTGTGGGCACTGAGATGAACACTGGGAGATGATCAGCACTAGGAATGATAGATCAATTGCAGCTTTTATCCAAGAGTTAAACCAGCACATTCGACGACAGGAGAACCAGATGTGCGTCGACATGATAGATTTGAAGAAGGCTAAGACCAGAATCAAGGAACTGGAGGAAGAACTCAAGGCTACACGTGAGGATTATGAAGAGGAAATTGAAGTATTGGTGGATAAGAATGCCGACCTAACAAAGAAGATTGGAATATTTATGGGAGGCCCGACGCCAGTAGAGGAAGACGAAGAACCCAAGGAGATTAGCCCGGAAGACTACATCATCATCGACGGCACCGACTCGGAAGCAGATAGTAGCGATGATGACTATGTTGATGAAGCTGGAGCTGATATTATGGAGTCAACAACCGTAGAATATTTCTAATAGACCACCTCACCAGTAGTAGTAGTCCACCATGTAAATATAGTAGTCCGAGCACTTTTGCGATAGTTAGATCGATTGTATGCCTTTGGTTGATTGATTGAAGTGAATTGTTTGCTTTTGCCTCATGTGCATATGGGTAGTGTTTTCTCTTTAGACCCTCTCTATTCTTATATCTCATCTTTTCTAAACCCTCAGATGCCTCCAAGACGTGACCCCGGATTTGCCTTTCCACCGGAGCTCACCCAGTTGATCCAGCGGCAGAACACATTGATGCAGTTGCTAGTCCAGAATCAGAATCAGGGGAACAACAACAACAACCCACCACCACCACCACCTGTTGACCACTTAGCCCATTTTCTTAGGCTGAATCCGCCGATGTTTTCCAGTAGCACCGAGCCGATAGTAGCAGATGATTGGCTCCGCAAGACAGCTAGGGAGTTGACCACAGCAGGATGCACAGATGCGGAGAAGGTGAAGTTTGCCGCACATCAGTTAGAAGGACCCGCATCATCATAGTGGGAGAATTTCACAGCCACCTTCCTAGTCGACACTGTCACATGGGACCAGTTTCAGCAGGCTTTCCGTACTGCCCATGTTTCAGCAGGAGCTATGGCCATGAAGAAGCGTGAGGTTCGCAACTTGCACCAAGGAGGACGGACAGTTGGCCAGTATGTGGAGGAATTTAGTAAGTTAGCCTGTTATGCCCCAGATGACATCACTACGGATGCAGCTAAGCAGGAGAAGTTTCTGAAAGGACTGAATGATGAGTTGAGCATGCAGTTGATGGTAGCCACCTTCAACAACTACCAGGAGTTGGTAGATCGTGCTCTTATGATTGAAGGGAAGCAGCAGCAAATTGAGAATCGCAAGAGGAAGTATGGACAAGGAAAGTACAATTCAGGAGCTCAGCAGAAGCCACGTTTTACCCCTAGACCGGGAGGACATTTTCAGCATACCCATGGGGGAGGTAGCTCGCACAATCACAATGGCACTAAGAATGGTAATGGCAATGGAGGAAGCAACGGCCAGAACCGCACCAACCCATCAACCCCAGCCAAGAAGGACTTGAGCCAAGTCACTTGCTATAAGTGTTCGAAGCCAGGACATTATGCCAATGAATGTCCTGAAGGCCAAAATGGCAATGGAAGTTCTGGGAAGAAGTCGAACCCTTTCAATAGGGGACAGGTGAACCACGTTAGCGTGGAGGAGATTGAAGCTCAGCCCGATGCAGTAATAGGTAAGTTTTTGGTTAAGTCATTTACCGCACTCGTTCTTTTTGATACTGGTGCATCGCATTCATACATCTCAAGGGGATTTGTGGATAAGTATAACCTACCAACCCAAGCCCTTAGGTCACCCATGTTAGTAACCTCGCCAGGAGCAGAGTATGTGGCTAGTCTATGGTGTGATTGGTTACCATTAAGGATTGATAACTATGTTTTTTCCTCAGACCTAGTAGTATTGGAATCTCAAGGATTGGATGTGATATTAGGCATGGATTGGTTATCAAAGTATGAAGGGAATATTGACTGTGCTAGTAAGTCAATTTTTCTTACCACACCAGAAGGGAGAAGGATCAAGTATGTATCCCGGCATGTGCCAAAGAGGACCCAAGTAAATTGCCTAACAGGAGTTGTGCAGGAGGAAGTGCCAGTGGTAAGGGATTTCCCTGATGTATTTCCAGAAGAGTTGCCAGGCATGCCACCAGATAGATATATTGAGTTTTTGATTGAGCTATTGCCAGGCACTGGGCCAATATCAAAGAGACCATATAGGATGCTAGCAAAGGATTTGGTGGAAATTAAGAAGCAGATTAAGGAGTTACTGGATAAGGGATATATTCGCCCAAGTTCTTCGCCTTGGGGATCGCCGGTACTTCTAGTGGATAAGAAGGATGGATCGTTAAGGATGGTTGTTGATTATCGAGGATTGAACGAAGTAACGATCAAGAACAAGTACCCACTACCAATGATCAACGATCTGTTTGATTGATTGCAAGGAGCTAAAGTATTTTCCAAGATCGATTTGCGATTAGGATACCACCAGTTGAAGATTCGAGAACAGGATATTCCGAAGACAGCTTTTACCACCAGGTATGGGCTGTATGAGTATACCGTTATGTCATTTGGTCTGACTAATGCGCCTGCCTATTTTATGAACATGATGAACAAAGTGTTTATGGAGTTTTTGGATAAGTTCGTCGTAGTGTTCATTGATGATATCCTCGTATATTCGAAGAATGAAGAGGAGCATAAGGAGCATTTGCGTTTGGTACTTGGAAAGCTCAGAGAACACCAATTGTATGCCAAGTTCAGCAAATGTGAGTTTTGGTTGAAGGAAGTAGGATTCCTTGGACACGTTATATCCGGAGAAGGTATAGCAGTAGATCCCGCTAAAGTTGAAACCGTGACCAAGTGGGAAGCCCCAACAACAGTTGGAGAGATCCGGAGTTTTCTTGGACTCGCAGGATACTACCGGAGGTTTATTGAGAATTTCTCAAAGATTACGAAGCCTATGATGGAGTTGTTGAAGAAAGATACCAAGTTCATATGGACGGAGGAGTGTGAGGCTAGTTTTCAGGAGTTGAAGAAACGCTTGGTTACCTCACCAGTGTTGATTTTGCCAGACCAGACCAAAGATTATGAGGTGTATTGTGACGCTTCACGTCGAGGACTTGGAGCAGTGCTTATGCAGGAAGGGAGAGTTGTTTCATATGCCTCAAGACAACTGAAGCCCCATGAGTTGAATTATGTCACGCATGATTTGGAGTTAGCAGCCGTAGTGCATGCATTGAAGACATGGAGACATTTCCTCATTGGAAACCATTGTGAGGTGTACACGGATCATAAGAGTTTGAAGTACATTTTCACACAGAAGGAGTTGAATCTCAGACAAAGGAGATGGTTGGAGCTTATCAAAGATTATGATATGAAATTGCACTATCACCCCGGAAAGGCTAATGTAGTAGCTGACGCATTAAGCCGTAAGAGCCATGTCAATACGTTAATGATGGGAGGGATACCCAAGGAGTTAGCAGAAAATCTTCGTGAACTATGTGTGGAAATGGTTCCGAGAGGCTATGTAGCAGCACTAGAGATTCAGTCAACTTTGATGGATAGAATCAAAGAAGCTCAGAAAACTGACAAAGAGATTGCCGCTATAAAGGAGAAATTGAGCAAAGGAAAAGCTAAAGGATTTCGTGAGGATGAGCACGATACCCTATGGTTTGAAGACCGTGTTTACGTGCCCAATAACCCGGAGATCAGGAAGTTGATTTTGCAAGACGCACACGATTCACCATATTCAATTCACCTAGGAAATACCAAGATGTATTTGGATTTGAAGGATATTTTCTGGTGGATGGGAATGAAGAAGGATATTGCGGAGTATGTAGCAGTTTGTGATGTATGCCAAAGAGTAAAGGCAGAGCATCAGAAGCCAGCAGGATTGTTACAACCATTGTCGATACCCGAATGGAAGTGGGATAAGTTAGGCATGGATTTTATCATGGGATTGCCCAGGACTCGTTCAGGCTATGACTCAATTTGGGTTGTAGTTGATCGATTGACAAAAGTAGCTCATTTCATCCCAGTAAAGACCACTTACACCAGTGCTAAGTTGACAAAGATATACATGACCAGAATAGTATGTCTGCATGGAGTTCCGAGGAGTATCGTATCAGATAGAGGAACCCAGTTTACCTCAAAGTTCTGGAAGAAGTTGCACGAAACTTTGGGTACCAGGCTAGAATTCAGTACAGCTTTTCATCCACAGACAGATGGACAGACCGAGAGAGTAAATCAAATTTTGGAGGATATGCTGAGAGCTTATGCGCTAGATTATGGATCTAGTTGGGACGATAATTTGCCATATGCAGAGTTCTCTTACAACAACAGTTACCAAACCAGTTTGAAGATGGCCCCTTTCGAAGCTTTGTATGGAAGGAGGTGCAGGACACCGCTGTCGTGGGATGAAGTCGGAGACCGCCAGTTATTTGGACCTGACTTGATTAAAGAGTCTGAACAGAAGGTGAAATTGATTCACGATAGGCTCAAGATAGCCCAGTCCAGACATAAGAGTTATGCGGATTCTAAACGCAAGGAGACAGTTTACGAAGTCGGAGATAGAGCTTATCTTTGAGTATCTCCACTTCGGGGAACAAAGCGTTTTGGAGTTAAAGGGAAGTTAGCGCCACGATTTGTAGGACCATATCGAGTTTTGGAACGTATGGGAGAAGTGGCCTACAAGTTGGAATTGCCCGAAGGATTGTCAGGAGTGTGTTCCACGTTTCTCAGTTAAAGAAGTGTCACGCGGAGATGGCTGACGTACCGTTCAGAGATACAGTGCCTTTGGAAACTATTCAGTTGGATAACGATTTGACCTACGAGGAAAAACCAGTTAAGATCCTCGAGTTTGCCAGCCGAGTTACTCGCAGCAAGGTTATCAAGTTTTGCAAAGTTCAGTGGAGCCACCACACGAAGGATGAAGCCACCTGGGAGCGAGAGGAAGATTTTCTCAAAGACCACCCTCACCTATTTTCTAGCCAACCCGAATCTCGAGGGCGAGATTCATCTTAAGGGGGGTAGGTTTGTAACATCCCAAATTTTCAATTTGGAATGTTATACATTAGATCATCATTGCATATCATATTTTATTTTTGCATTTTGGTTGATCCTAGAAAATTCTACGCAACTCAAGGACCCATGGAGAGAGTTGGGGATTTCGTTATTTTCATATTTGAGAATAGGATCATTTCGTTTATTTATTTTATCATCAATTATTTCTATTACAAAAATATGAGAGAGGGAATAAAATGACTTTCCCAAAATAGAGAAATATTGAGGATTTAATAATAAAATCAAACAAGATTTTATTTCGGAGTTTTTCGGTGTTTTATTTGAATTTAGGAAAAATGTGTGTTTTCCAAAATTGCATTTAGGCCCCAAATAAATGTTCACTTTGTCGGGCTTGATTTTAGAAGCCCGGTAAAATTTATTTCGGGATTTTTGGAGTCCGTTTAGTATTTATTTTTATTTCTTTTCCGAGCGGAAATAAATTAAAAAAAAACGAACCGACCTAACGGGCCGTGTCCGACTAGGACTCTGACCCGACTAGGCTTTATAAGCCGAGGCCCAGCCCCGGGGAACCCTAGCCGCCCCAGCCCGCAACCCTAGCCGCCGCCCGGTCCTGCCGCCGCCGCCGCCGCCCCCGCCCGACCGCGCCGCCGCCGCCACCCGCCCGCGCCGCCGCCGCCGCTGCCCGCCGCCGCGCCGCCGTCGCCGGACGTCGCCGCCGCCGCCGCCGAGGTTCGCCGTCGTGCCTCGTTTTTTGTGCCTTCGGTTTCAAAAAAACGATCGGTTTTCGTTGGTTTAATAGATTCATTTTTTTAAATAGATTGGTTTTTTCGGTTTATTTATTTTAGCGAGCGTTCGTCGTTTTTCTTTTTCTCGGATTAAATCCGCGATTTTTCTGACCGTGATTCCTGATCTGATTTTCGTTTTAGTTTAACTTTTTGCTCGTTTATCGGAATCAGGCGATTCAAGCGCCTAGAGTTTCGTCTCGAAACCCTCTATCCGTTTAACCAACTTAAACAAGATTTTGCTACTGTAAAATTTGCCCTAGATCCAGATTACTAGAACGAAGTTGTTTTCTTCCGCTGTTTGACTTTCGTTGCTTCGTTCGATTTGATTCTTGCCAACCGGAGTTCTTAAGTTGAACCTTCTGGTTAGATCTCTTATTTGAGTTTTATCTATGCATTAGTTGAGTACTTGCTGTATGCTTGTTTGTTTGTCTGCGATAGAGTATCTGGAGTGCACCGCCTGTTACTTCGAATCGCTAGGTTTCCTGGATCATCAGCAAGGCAAGTAACACTTTGATCGTACATTTTCTACTACCCAGTTTTATTGCATTAGATCAATCCTCACACATTGCATGATTAGGATCTAATTAAATTGTGGGATAGGAAGTAGATGAGGTAGTACCTATTACCTATTTATTATCAAACCTTTGGGAGTTACTTCTACGTTTGCTTATTATGCCATGTTATGCTAGTAGACGTGGATTGGGTGAGTGATATCCATGACAGATGTGAGATTAATAATTAATGGTTTATCTAAGGTGGCAACTTAAACACACATCTGGGTGGATTGAGGTACCTGGGTATTCCAGGACTTGTCTGTTTTCTTTTGGACCGCCACCCAGGCTCAAATGGATCATGAGACTATTCATACTAGAAACTACCGTGTGCAGCCACAAGCTATTATGGGCTCTAGCATAGTTGACTAAGTTGTGCAAACTCTTACAGTGGTAGACTAGCAGATGTAGGGGATGTAGGTGGTACGGTCTACCCGATCGTAAGGTGCTAGCGCTTCTGAAAGACTATGTCTCGGTCATCCGTCTTCTCAAACACCATGTAGTGCGAGAAAACAAACGGAGGCGACCGAGTCTTGTGGGGAAAAGTGCGCAAACCTCTGCGGAGTGTAACAAACTAATCATGGTTAGTCGTGTCCCCGGTTATGGACATCTTGAGTATCTAGTATTTGGATTATCATGTGAATCTCAACATGTTACTCTAAATTAATTTTGTTGGGTTATGTTTAATGATGATGCTTAATTGGGATTGAGAATGCTGTCAACCATTCTCAATGTTTAACAACCACCTTGATAGTAATTAAAATTTTATTCCTTTGAAGTAGGGACAAATTGGCTTTACGCAAAACTGTAACCATAGAGCTTTCCACCAGCCAAATATGCATATAGTATAGCTGTTTCATTCCATTACTCTCTATGTGTTACCTTGCCAGCATATTCCATGTGCTGACCCGTTTTCGGGCTGCAACATTAATGTTGTAGACTTTTCACACGATGATTAAGGAGTTTTTAGGTCGTGGTTCTATACTCAGTGATGCCGTTGGAGTTGATGGACTCACTTATCTTCCAAGCCTTCCGCTGTTATCGTTATTAGATGGCCTTAAGCCATATTTATTGTAATAAGTTCTCTTTTGAGACATTCGATGTAATAAGTGTGTGATTGCTACTCTACTATAAATCCTCCGAGTATTGTGTGGTGTCAGCATTACTGATCCAGGGATGACACCAGAGCACAGAGATCAGGCTGTTTAAGGTCTGGTCGCTACATAGGTCTACAATCGGAGCACATGCGAAAGCTACCGTCTCGTTTTGGCACAAGAATGACCAGAACGACACAAGGGCTCAAACTTTCACGCACATGTCCATGGTCTATGAGATGCTTTACTTGCCTTTGTATTTCTTTGGTTTCTTCGGGGTTGACGGGGTAGGGACTTTTGTTCGGAAGCGGTGCACCGGGTAGGAGGTTGATTCGGTGCTCAATGCCTCGTAGTGGAGGTAGTCCCAGAGGTAGCTCGTCGGGGAAAACATCGTGAAATTCTTGCAAAAGAGAAGACAACACTAGAGGAAGGGTGTGAGAAGTGTTAGTTTGTGGTGTATTGTCCTTGCACACTAGGACATAGTGCATGACACTAGATGGGTTCTCACACACTCCTCTTATCTCACTTTTGGTGTCAAATAGGACTAAGTTCTTCTTTTCGCTCATCGTGGAGGTGTTCGATTTGGGCTTGTGGCGCTTGCTCTCTTTTTGGTGGCTCGCTCTCTCACTATGATCTCCACGATGGCTGGCTTGCTTGTCGGCGATCACTTGGCTTGGCGACATTGGACGAAGGACATACTCCTTGCCCTTCATCTTGAAGATGTAGTGGTTCGTTCGGCCGTTGTGGATGACTCCTCTATCAAATTGCCATGGGCGTCCAAGGAGAAGGTGGCAAATGGTCATTGGAACGACGTCGCACTCCAAGGTGTCTTCGTAGGCGCCAATTTTGAAGGAGACTTGTACTCGATGCTCGACTTGGATAGTGTCGGAGTCACTAAGCCATTGAACTTTGTAAGGATGTGGATGCTTCGTCTTGGGCAATTGGAGCTTGGAGCAAAGTTCTTCACTTGTGAGGTTATGACAACTCCCTCCATCGATGATGACCTTGACGGATCGTCCATTGATGCCGAACTTGGTATGGAATATGTGTAACACCCACGATGCGGTTATATCTCCCACATGTCGGAGCACGACTTAGAGGCATAACCGCATTGTAGGCATGTCGCAAGAGCGGTAATCTTTACACATCCCATGTACTAAATAAGAAAGAGATAAGGAATTGGCTTACAATCGCCACTTCACACAATACATAAATATAGCATTACATCATCCAGATACAATCAAGGTCCGACTACGGAACCAAATAAAGAAAGACAACCCCTAATGCAAAAGATCCCCGATCGCCCCAACTGGGCTCCACTACTGATCAACTGGAAATGGAACAACATAACGAACACGATCTTCATCGAGCTCCTCCTTGAGCTCGGTTGCGTCACCTGCACTGTTATCATCGGCACCTGCAACTGGTTTTGGAAGTAATCTGTGAGCCACGAGGACTCATCAATCTCACACCCGCGAGATCAAGACTATTTAAGCTGATGGGTAGGAAAGGGGTAATGAGGTGGAGCTGCAGCAAGCACTAGCATATATGGTGGCTAACATACGCAAATGAGAGCGAGAAGAGAAGCAAAGCACAGTCGTGAACTAGAAGTGATCAAGAAGTGATCCTGAAACTACCTACGTTCAAGCATAACACAAGAACCGTGTTCACTTCCCGGACTCCACCGGAAAGAGACCATCGTGGCTACACACGCGGTTGATGCATTTTAATTAGATTAAGTGTCAAGTTCTCTACAACCGGACACTAACAAATTCCCATCTGCCCATAACCGCGGGCATGGCTTTCGAAAGTTCAAAACCCTGCAGGGGTGTCCCAACTTAGCCCATCACAAGCTCTCACTGTCAACGAAGGATATTCCTTCTCCCAGGAAAACCCGATCAGACTCGGAATCCAGGTTACAAGGCATTTCAACAATGGTAAAACAAGACCAGCAAGACCACCTACTGTGCCGACAAATCCCGATAGGAGCTGCACATATCTCGTTCTCAGGGCACACCGGATAAGCTAAGAATACGGGAGCCGACGTAACCCAAGTTGCCAAGGGATGGCCCCGCACGGTGCTCTAGTTTGGACCAACACTCAGAGGAGCACTGGCCCGGGGGTTTAAAATAAAGATGACCCTTGAGTCTGCAGAACCCAATGGAAAAAGGCTTAGGTGGCAAATGGTAAAACCAAGGTTGGGCCTTGCTGGAGGAGTTTTATTCAAGGCAAACTGTTAAGGGGTTCCCATTATAACCCAACGGCGTAAGGAATGCAAAATCAAGGAACATAATACCGGTATGACGGAAACTAGGGCGGCAAGAGTGGAACAAAACACCAGGCATAAGGCCGAGCCTTCCACCCTTTACCAAGTATATAGGTGCATTAATTAAATAAGATATATTGTTATATCCCAACAAAAATCATGTTCCAACAAGGAACAAACTCCATCTTCACCTACAACTAGCAACGCTATAAGAGGGGCTGAGCAAAGCGGTAACATAGCCAAACAACGGTTTGCTAGGACAAGGTGGGTTAGAGGCTTGACATGACAATATGGGAGGCATGATATAGCAAGTGGTAGGTATCACGGCATAGCAATAGAGCGAGCTACTAGCAAGCAAAGATAGAAGTGATTTTGAGGGTATGGTCATCTTGCCCAAGACCCCACAAGGAAGAAGAACGAGTCCATGAAGAAGACAAACGGACGTAGTCGAACAAATCCTCACAACTTCGGAACGAAACCGAAGCTAACGCGAGAAGCAACCCGGAAAGAAGCAAACAACAAAGTAAACAACCATCACATAAGCATGGCATGATGCACAACCAAGTATGATGCATGTCCGGTTTAATGAGGCATGGCATGGCAAAGTGCACAAACAATCCTACAAATTAAGTGGAGCTCAATATGCAACTCCTTTGCATATTGACGGAACACCACGTAACTTATTTAGTTCACTCTCGTTTAGGTACCCAACAATATTAAATGTTGTTAAACATGGCAAGAGGTGGAGCATATGAAAACTACCTATCTAGGCAAATTTAAGTGAGGCCGGAACAACAAGCAACAAGTCCGGAAACTCCTCATGTGCATATTTTAGGTTTTGGTACTGTTCTGCCCTAAACCATATTTTAGAGTTGTTAAACATGCAAGGTAAAGCCACCATGTTAAACTAGGCATTTTTCCACCATGTTAAACATTTCCCGACCACTTATAAAATACTATTTCGGACGTGCCGCAGGCGCGTGCGAGTGTGTCTGGGCTCAAAACGGACAACAGAGAGAACCGGAAGATCCGGGCGGATGCGAGTTTCAAAAACATGATGATGCGATGCACATGATGCAATGACAAGATGCACATGCAAGCAAATGACATGGCAACGACGACGAATAACTGGGAGACACCTGGCGCATCGGTCTCGGGGAGTTACAATATGTGGCATCGTTGGTCTTCTTCTTGGTGATGTTGGGGAGTCAAGACTTTGGAGACAACAAGAGCGGGACTTGAATCTTCATCGCAAAAGACTTGTTCTTCTTCATCATTCACTTTGCGACTTGCTCAAGACCGTCCATTTCTCCTTCACTCATTGAGTCATAAGTGTCGTCATCGTTGAGGATCATGGTCCACTTGTTGGTGCATTCATAGGACTTGTGGCCTCGGCCTCCGCATGTGAAGCATTTGAAGGAACTCGTGTTGACGATCTCATCGGTTGGGGTTGATGATGATGAAGCTCTCGGCTTGAAGTTGCTTGTAGTAGGAGGATGACTTGGAGTGGACGAAGCTTTCTTGGAACTCGACTTGTCGATGTTGCTAGTAGAAGGCTTGGTAGACGGTGTTGGATTCGCTGAAGCTGGGGTGTTGGAGAAGCCGTATGACTTGGATGAGAACTTGGCATACTTGAAATCATCTTGCACTTGGCGTTCTGCTTTGGTAGCTTGATGCACTAGCTCGATGAGGTTCGAGTGTGGTTGGAAGTCGGCAATCTTCTTGATAGGATGGTTGACTCCATTCAAGAAACATGCCATAGTTTGTTCATCATCTTCCGTGACATTAGCTCGTATCATGGCAATCTCGATCTCCTTGTAGTACTCTTCAACGCTCTTGGTTCCTTGCTTGAGTAGTTGGAGTTTCTTGAAGAGGTCGCGGTTGTAGTAGGTAGGCACAAAGCATGCTCTAATGACATCCTTCATTTGCGCCCAAGTAGTGATGGGTGGTTCACCTCTTGCCTCTCGGCGCTCGATGACTTGTTCCCACCAAATGAGGACATAGTCTTGGAATTCAAGGGATGCCATCGCGATCTTCTTCTCTTCGTCGTAGTTGTGCAAACGGAAGATTTTGTCGACCTTCAATGCCCATGAAAGGTACTCTTCGGGATCATTGCTTCCGTTGAACTTGGTCATGGTGAACTTGAGCTTTCCGTAGCATTGCTCTTCATTGTGTTGGGGTCGAGGATTATGACGTCCATGTTGTTGATGATTGTCAAGCTCGTCTCGCTCTTGGTGAGGAGGGTTGTCAACCTCATGTTTCTCTTGTCGTGGAGGATTTCCATTGTCATCATGCTCTTGATGAACTTGATGTTCTTGGCGAGCTTGTGGAGGAGCTTGTCGAGCTCGAGGAGGAACTTGAGGAACTTGACGATGCACGCGAGCTTGAAATCTTCGTTCTTGAATTTCTTCACGAAGTGCTTCTTCTTATTCACGAGCTTGTCGGCCTCGGTTGGCTACAACTTGCTACCTCTTGAGCACTTGCGTTGGTTTTCCCTTGAAGAGGAAATGGTGATGCAGCAAAGTAGCATAAATATTTCCCTTAGTTTTTGAGAACCAAGGTATCAATCCAGTAGGAGGCCACGCACGAGTCCCTCGCACCTACACAAACAAATAAATCCTCGCAACCAACGCGGTAAGGGATTGTCAATCCCTACATGGTCACTTACGAGAGTGAGATCTTGTAGATATGATAAGATAATATTTTCGGTATTATTATGATAAAGATGCAAAGTAAAATAAAAGGCAATAAAAATAACTAAGTATTGGAAGATTAATATGATGGAAAATAGACCCGGGGGCCATAGGTTTCACTAGTGGCTTCTCTCAAGAGCATAAGTATTCACGGTGGGTGAACAAATTACTATTGAGAAATTGACAGAATTGAGCATAGTTATGAGAATATCTAGGTATGATCATGTATATAGGCATCACATCCGAGACAAGTAGACCGACTCCTGCCTGCATCTACTACTATTACTCCACACATCGACCGCTATCCAGCATGCATCTAGAGTATTAAGTTCAAGAGAACAGAGTAACGCTTTAAGCAAGATGACATGATGTAGAGGGATAAACTCATGCAATATGATATAAATCCCATCTTGTTATCCTTGATGGCAACAATACAATACGTGCCTTGCTGCCCCTACTGTCACTGGGAAAGGACACCGCAAGATTGAACCCAAAGCTAAGCATTTCTCCTATTGCAAGAAAGATCAATCTAGTAGGCCAAACCAAACTGATAATTCAAAGAGACTTGCAAAGATAACCAATCATACATAAAAAAATCAGAGAAGATTCAAATATTGTTCATAGATAAACTTGATCATAAACCCACAATTCATCGGTCTCAACAAACACACCACAAAAAGAAGATTACAACGAATAGATCTCCACAAGAGAGAGGGAGAACTTTGTATTGAGATCCAAAAAGAGAGAAGAAGTCATCTAGCTAATAACTATGGACCCGTAGGTCTGAAGTAAACTACTCACACTTCATTGGAGAGACTATGGTGTTGATGTAGAAGCCCTCTGTGATCGATGCCCCCTCCGGCGGAGCTCCGGAACAGGCCCCAAGATGGTATCTCGTGGATACAGAAAGTTACGTTGGTGGAATTAGGGTTTTGGATCCGTATCTGGTAGTTTGGGGCATGTAGGTATATATAGGAGGAAGGAGTACGTCGGTGGAGCAACAGGGGCCCCACGAGGGTGGAGGGCGCGCCTGGGGGGTAGGCGCGCCCCCTACCTCATGCCTTCCTCGTTGACTGCTTGACGTAGGGTCCAAGTCCCCTGGATCATGTTCGTTCCGAAAATCACGTTCCCAAAGGTTTCATTCCGTTTGGACTCCATTTGATATTCTTTTTCTGTGAAACCCTAAAATAGGCAAAAAAAACAGCAATTTTGGGCTGGGCCTCCGGTTAATAGGTTAGTCCCAAAAATAATATAAAGGTGTATAATAAAGCCCAATAATGTCCAAAATAGAATATAATATAGCATGGAACAATAAAAAAATTATAGATACGTTGGAGACGTATAAGCATCCCCAAGCTTAATTCCTGCTCGTCCTCGAGTAGATAAATGATAAAAACAGAATTTTTGATGTGGAATGCTACTTGGCATAATTTCAATGTAATTCTTCTTAATTGTGGTATGAATATTCAGATCCGAACGATTCAAGACAAAAGTTCAATATTGACATAGAAATAATAATACTTCAAGCATACTAACTAAGTAATTATGTCTCTTTAAAATAACATGGCCAAAGAAAGTTATCCCTACAAAATCATATAGTCTGGCTATGCTCTATCTTCACCACACAAAGTATTTCAATCATGCACAACCCCGATGACAAGCCAAGCAATTGTTTCATACTTTTGGTGTTCTCAAACTTTTTCAATCTTCACGCAATACATGAGCGTGAGCCATGGACATAGCACCTTAGGTGGAATAGAATGGTGGTTGTGGAGGAGACAAAAAGGGGGAATATAGTCTCACATCAACTAGGCGTATCAACGGGCTATGGAGATGCCCATCAATAGATATCAATGTGAGTGAGTGGGGATTGCCATGCAACGGATGCACTAGAGCTATAAGTGTATGAAAGCTCAACGAAAAGAACTAAGTGGGTGAGAACATAGTCTTGGAATTCAAGGGATGCCATCGCGATCTTCTTCTCTTCGTCGTAGTTGTGCAAACGGAAGATTTTGTCGACCTTCAATGCCCATGAAAGGTACTCTTCCGGATCATTGCTTCCGTTGAACTTGGTCATGGTGAACTTGAGCTTTCCGTAGCGTTGCTCTTCATTGTGTTGGGGTCGAGGATGATGACGTCCATGTTGTTGATGATTGTCAAGCTCGTCTCGCTCTTGGTGAGGAGGGTTGTCAACCTCATGTTTCTCTTGTCGTGGAGGATTTCCATTGTCATCATGCTCTTGATGAACTTGATGTTCTTGGCGAGCTTGTGGAGGAGCTTGTCGAGCTCGAGGAGGAACTTGAGGAACTTGACGATGCACGCGAGCTTGAAATCTTCGTTCTTGAATTTCTTCGTGAAGTGCTTCTTCTTGTTCACGAGCTTGTCGGCCTCGGTTGGCTACAGCTTGCTACCTCTTGAGCAGTTGCGTTGGTTTTCCCATGAAGAGGAAAGGGTGATGTAGCAAAGTAGCATAAATATTTCCCTCAGTTTTTGAGAACCAAGGTATCAATCCAGTAGGAGGCCACGCACGAGTCGCTCGCACCTACACAAACAAATAAATCCTTGCAACCAACGTGGTAAGGGATTGTCAATCCCTATACGGTCACTTACGAGAGTGAGATCTTGTAGATATGATAAGATAATATTTTTGGTATTTTTATGATAAAGATGCAAAGTAAAATAAAAGGCAATAAAAATAACTAAGTATTGGAAGATTAATATGATGGAAAATAGACCCGGGGGCCATAGGTTTCACTAGTGGCTTCTCTCAAGAGCATAAGTATTCACGGTGGGTGAACAAATTACTATTGAGCAATTAATAGAATTGAGCATAGTTATGAGAATATCTAGGTATGATCATGTATATAGGAATCACGTCCGAGACAAGTAGAACGACTCCTGTCTGCATCTACTACTATTACTCCACACATCGACCGCTATCCAGCATGCATCTAGAGTATTAAGTTCAAGAGAACAGAGTAACGCTTTAAGCAAGATGATATGATGTAGAGGGATAAACTCATGCAATATGATATAAACCCCATCTTGTTATCCTCGATGGCAACAATACAATACGTGCCTTACTGCCCCTACTGTCACTGGGAAAGGACACCGCAAGATTGAACCCAAAGCTAAGCATTTCTCCTATTGCAAGAAAGATCAATCTAGTAGGCCAAACCAAACTGATAATTCGAAGAGACTTGCAAAGATAACCAATCATACATAAAAAAATTCAGAGAAGATTCAAATATTGTTCATAGATAAACTTGATCATAAACCCACAATTCATCGGTCTCAACAAACACACCACAAAAAGAAGATTACATCGAATAGATCTCCACAAGAGAGAGGGAGAACTTTGTATTGAGATCCAAAAAGAGAGAAGAAGTCATCTAGCTAATAACTATGGACCCGTAGGTCTGAAGTAAACTACTCACACTTCATTGGAGAGACTATGGTGTTGATGTAGAAGCCCTCCGTGATCGATGCCCCCTCCGGCGGAGCTCCGGAACAGGCCCCAAGATGGGATCTCGTGGATACAGAAAGTTACGTCGGTGGAATTAGGGTTTTGGATCCGTATCTAGTAGTTTGGGGGCACGTAGGTATATATAGGAGGAAGGAGTACGTCGGTGGAGCAACAGGGGCCCCACGAGGGTGGAGGGCGCCCCTGGGGGGTAGGCGTGCCCCCTACCTCATGCCTTCCTCATTGACTGCTTGACGTAGGGTCCAAGTCCCCTGGATCATGTTCGTTTCGAAAATCACGTTCCCAAAGGTTTCATTCCGTTTGGACTCCGTTTGATATTCTTTTTCTGCGAAACCCTAAAATAGGCAAAAAAACAGCAATTCTGGGCTGGGCCTCCGGTTAATAGGTTAGTCCCAGAAATAATATAAAGGTGTATAATAAAGCCCAGTAATGTCCAAAATAGAATATAATATAGCATGGAACGATAAAAAAATTATAGATACGTTGGAGACGTATAAGCATCCCCAAGCTTAATTCCTGCTCGTCCTCGAGTAGGTAAATGATAAAAACAGAATTTTTGATGTGGAATGCTACTTGGCATAATTTCAATGTAATTCTTCTTAATTGTGGTATGAATATTCAGATCCGAAAGATTCAAGACAAAAATTCAATATTGACATAGAAATAATAATACTTCAAGCATACTAACTAAGTAATTATGTCTCTTTAAAATAACATGGCCAAAGAAAGTTATCCCTGCAAAATCATATAGTCTGGATATGCTCTATCTTCACCACACAAAGTATTTAAATCATGCACAACCCCGATGACAAGCCAAGCAATTGTTTCATACTTTTGGTGTTCTCAAACTTTTTCAATCTTCACGCAATACATGAGCGTGAGCCATGGACATAGCACCTTAGGTGGAATAGAATGGTGGTTGTGGAGGAGACAAAAAGGGGGAATATAGTCTCACATCAACTAGGCGTATCAACGGGCTATGGAGATGCCCATCAATAGATATCAATGTGAGTGAGTGGGGATTGTCATGCAACGGATGCACTAGAGCTATAAGTGTATGAAAGCTCAACGAAAAGAACTTAGCGGGTGAGGACATAGTCTTGGAATTCAAGGGATGCCATCGCGATCTTCTTCTCTTCGTCATAGTTGTGCAAACGGAAGATTTTGTCGACCTTCAATGCCCATGAAAGGTACTCTTCGGGATCGTTGCTTCCGTTGAACTTGGTCATGGTGAACTTGAGCTTTCCGTAGCATTGCTCTTCATTGTGTTGGGGTCGAGGATGATGACGTCCATGTTGTTGATGATTGTCAAGCTCGTATCGCTCTTGGTGAGGAGGGTTGTCAACCTCATGTTTCTCTTGTCGTGGAGGATTTCCATTGTCATCATGCTCTTGATGAACTTGATGTTCTTGGCGAGCTTGTGGAGGAGCTTGTCGAGCTCAAGGAGGAACTTGAGGAACTTGACGATGCACGCGAGCTTGAAATCTTCATTCTTGAATTTCTTCGCGAAGTGCTTCTTCTTGTTCACGAGCTTGTCGGCCTCGGTTGGCTACATCTTGCTACCTCTTGAGCACTTGCGTTGGTTTTCCCTTGAAGAGGAAAGGGTGATGCAGCAAAGTAGCATAAATATTTCCCTCAGTTTTTGAGAACCAAGGTATCAATCCAGTAGGAGGCCACACACGAGTCCCTCGCACCTACACAAACAAATAAATCCTCGCAACCAACGCGGTAAGGGATTGTCAATCCCTACACGGTCACTTACGAGAGTGAGATCTTGTAGATATGATAAGATAATATTTTTGGTATTTTTATGATAAAGATGCAAAGTAAAATAAAATGCAATAAAAATAACTAAGTATTGGAAGATTAATATGATGGAAAATAGACCCGGGGGCCATAGGTTTCACTAGTGGCTTCTCTCAAGAGCATAAGTATTCACGGTGGGTGAACAAATTACTATTGTGCAATTGACATAATTGAGCATAGTTATGATAATATCTAGGTATGATCATGTATATAGGCATCATGTCCGAGACAAGTAGACCGACTCCTGTCTGCATCTACTACTATTACTCCACACATCGACCGCTATCCAGCATGCATCTAGAGTATTAAGTTCAAGAGAACAGAGTAACGCTTTAAGCAAGATGACATGATGTAGAGGGATAAACTCATGCAATATGATATAAACCCCATCTTGTTATCCTCGATGGAAACAATACAATACGTGCCTTGCTGCCCCTACTGTCACTGGGAAAGGACACCGCAAGACTGAACCCAAAGCTAAGCATTTCTCCTATTGCAAGAAAGATCAATCTAGTAGGCCAAACCAAACTGATAATTCGAAGAGACTTGCAAAGATAACCAATCATACATAAAAAAATTCAAAGAAAATTCAAATATTGTTCATAGATAAACTTGATCATAAACCCACAATTCATCGGTCTCAACAAACACACCACAAAAAGAAGATTACATCGAATAGATCTCCACAAGAGAGAGGGAGAACTTTGTATTGAGATCCAAAAAGAGAGAAGAAGTCATCTAGCTAATAACTATGGACCCGTAGGTCTGAAGTAAACTACTCACACTTCATTGGAGAGACTATGGTGTTGATGTAGAAGCCCTCCGTGATCGATGCCCCCTCCGGCGGAGCTCCGGAACAGGCCCCAAGATGGGATCTCGTGGATACAGAAAGTTACGTCGGTGGAATTAGGGTTTTCGCTCCGTATCTGGTAGTTTGGGGGCACGTAGGTATATATAAGAGGAAGGAGTACGTCGGTGGAGCAACAGGGGCCCTGCGAGGGTGGAGGGCACGCCTGGGGGGTAGGCGCGCCCCCTACCTCATGCCTTCCTCGTTGACTGCTTGACATAGGGTCCAAGTCCCCTAGATCATGTTCGTTCCGAAAATCACATTCCCAAAGGTTTCATTCCGTTTGGACTCCGTTTGATATTCTTTTTCTATGAAACCCTAAAATAGGCAAAAAAACAGCAATTCTGGGCTGGGCCTCCGGTTAATAGGTTAGTCCCAGAAATAATATAAAGGTGTATAATAAAGCCCAGTAATGTCCAAAATAGAATATAATATAGCATGGAACAATAAAAAATTATAGATACGTTGGAGACGTATAAGCATCCCCAAGCTTAATTCCTGCTCGTCCTCGAGTAGGTAAATGATAAAAACGGAATTTTTGATGAGGAATGCTACTTGGCATAATTTCAATGTAATTCTTCTTAATTGTGGTATGAATATTCAGATCCGAAAGATTCAAGACAAAAGTTCAATATTGACATAGAAATAATAATACTTCAAGCATACTAACTAAGTAATTATGTCTCTTTAAAATAACATGGCCAAAGAAAGTTATCCCTACAAAATCATATAGTCTGGCTATGCTCTATCTTCACCACACAAAGTATTTAAATCATGCACAACCCCGATGACAAGCCAAGCAATTGTTTCATACTTTTGGTGTTCTCAAACTTTTTCAATCTTCACGCAATACATGAGCATGAGCCATGGACATAGCACCTTAGGTGGAATAGAATGGTGGTTGTGGAGGAGATAAAAAGGGGGAATATCGTCTCACATCAACTAGGCGTATCAACGGGCTATGGAGATGCCCATCAATAGATATCAATGTGAGTGAGTGGGGATTACCATGCAACGGATGCACTAGAGCTATAAGTGTATGAGAGCTTAACGAAAAGAACCAAGTGGGTGTGCATCCAACTCGCTTGCTCACGAAGACCTAGGGCATTTTGAGGAAGCCCATCATTGGAATATACAAGCCAAGTTCTATAATGAAAAATTCCCACTAGTATATAAAAGTGATAACATAGGAGACTCTCTATCATGAAGATCATGGTGCTACTTTGAAGCACAAGTGTGGTAAAAGGATAGTAGCATTGTCCCTTCTCTCTTTTCCTCTCATTTTTTGGGCCTTTTCCTTTTTATGGCCTTTTTTATATATATATTTTTCGTCCGGAGTCTCATCTCGACTTGTGGGGGAATCATAGTCTCCATTATCCTTTCCTCACTTGGGACAATGCTCCAAAAATGATGGTCATCACACTTTTATTTACTTACAACTCAATAATTACAACTCAATACTTAGAACAAAATATGACTCTATGTGAATGCCTTCGACGGTGTACCGGGATATGCAATGAATCAAGAGTGACATGTATGAAAGACGTCCGGGCTGGGTCGGACGTCCGGTGCCTGGGTGAATTTCGGGCATGGGACGAACTTCACGTGTTCTTGATGGGGATGACGAAAATGGTCAAATCCGGAGGATTTTGTGGATGGAAAGGGTGGGGAAAGGGAGGAAAATCTAGATCCACTCAAAACAAAACAAATCCACGGATCCAAACCAACAAAATCTCAACAAATGAACAAATCACAAAAAAAATTGGGGCTATTTTTGTGGGAAATTTTTTGAATTAGGACGAAAAACAACAAAACAAGGCTAGAAACACAACGGGGAGGCTCCGAAATCGTGATCAACGTGGCTCTAGATACCAAGATGATGTAGGGTGGAACCCTAATCGGCCGATCTTTCACGAAAGGAGTGGATCCCACGATGAACACGAAGAACATGAGGGGAGAAAAGAGGGAAAACACAAGGGAAACACAGGAGAATCACTAAACCAACACAAGAAAGTCACACATGCACTAGATCCTCGAATACATAGGGTTCACACGGTACACGATCAACTAGGGACGATACAAGGGTAATGGTCTTCTCCGTGAGGAGGTCTTGATGTTCTTCCCTAAAGAGGGGTCTTGAATCCGCTTGGTGGATCTTCTCCGTAGGAGGCTCGAATCTCCGAGGAGAAGGTAACCAAGTGGATGAGCAAAGCTCTGACACGAAATATGAGCTAATCCTTTGCTAACCCTAGAAAGTTGGACGAGGGGGAGTATATATAGTCTTAGTGCAAAAGAGGGGGGCGAAGGGGTACATGGGCTGCAGCCCAACATGAATCAGTGCACAGGCGTCGGACGTCCGGAGGTCACCGGTCGTCTGGAGGCTCGCGAGGGTCCGGACGTCCGGTGCCCGTCGGACGTCCGTAAATTCGGCTCGGGTTGTCTTCGGTCGGTCGTCCGGTCGGGGTCGGACGTCCGGGCGTCGGTCGTCCATAGGGCGTCGGATGTCCGTTTGTTTTGGCTCGGATGTGGAAGTGCCGGACGTCCGGAGGAGGCCGGACGTCCGGAGCCTGGAGGTCGTCGGACGTCCGGGGCTCGTCGGTCGTCCGGAGCCTGGAGACCTTGAACAGTCCTTCTTCTTCGTCTCTGTCTTCACTTCCATCTTCCTCTTCTTCTTATCCTTGCTCCTAGCTTCTCCATGGTACCTGAGCATGCACAAAGTATCCGTATGAGGTAGTAGCCATGTCTCATGTGCTTCAAAGTGGAAATGTGAGAGGAGAGATGTCACCTCGGTTTCAAGGGCTCTTGCACGTGCTCGTGTCATGGTTCCAAGAGGTGTCGTAGGAGATGTAGTTGGGTCCATGGGGATGGCCTTGGGATGCATTTTGAAACCGAGGTGACATCGGCTACTACCTCATACGTGATTGAGATGTCACCGAGGTCCATTGGCCTTGGGATGGCCTTGGGAAACGGAGACAATCATACTCATCGCTGGGAAAGAGCACATAACGATCCTCTTTTTAGACCTAGGTATGCGTTTGACCGTCAATCGACCCAATTGAGATAATTCCTAGGCCGGTCTGCAGAGGAGCTATCGGGTTACGTGGACCCGAGTGGGTTGTGTGATTAGCAGGGTAAAACCCGTTTAAGGAGATAATTCATAGATCGGTCTGCAGAGCAGCTGCCGGGTTACGTGGACCGAGTGGCTTGCGTGATTATAACATGGTAAAAAATCACAAGACGCGAGTGGTGGGAAGATGGGACATCTGGAACGGTCATACATGCAATAGAGTGGCTAGGACGTTAGAGCATCTCTAGTAGACCCTACAAAGCGCGGACCTGTAAACTCAGTTTACGATTCACTCATTGCCTCGGATATGGGTCGAAAACCTCCACGAAAGAACATAAACCTAAAACAAAACTGTAAATTTTAAACTTCGCGGGACAAACAGAACGAGTTCTTGTACTTGAGATCACCATACATAGTTCATACATACACTAAAAATTTACACAATAGATAGGGGGATAGGCGGCCACCGTACCATACAACCCAAAATTGGCTCACCGGAGCCATCCGGGAGCAGCGGTGACACTGCGGCGGCGGACATCCTCAGTCATTGTCGGAGACGAGGTCGATGTACATGTCGTCCTGCGCCTTATTCTCGCGGCGCCATGCGTCTTGGTTGTCGACGAACTCCTTCTCTTTCACGAGCCAATGCTTGAGGAGGACGTCGTCGAGGTTCGCAAGTGACCGCCGGCGCTGCCCCTCCTCCTCCTCCCGCGTGCCGCGGGCCATGATTGCCCGCTCAAAGATTTCCACCTCGCCTGGGAGGGGGCAGGGGAGGAAATCCTTTGGACCGACGACGCCACCGCCCCGCAACACCGACTCCGCCTCGAGCTCCCGCTTCACCACGCGGAGGGCCGGGAGATCCGCCTGCTCCCTTTTCACCGGTGTGATGACCGGCGTTCGAGGACACGCCCCCCAGGCGGAGGAGGAGCCCGCGACGGAGGAGATCAACCTATGCCGGCGGTCGCACTCCTCCGTCTCACGGCGGAGGAGCGACTCCGGCGGCTGGAGGCTGTTGTTGGTGTACTTCCTCGCCGCGCGCTTCCCCGTATCGTCCGCTCGGACACACCACTGGCGCTCGGGGTCGTCCCTCATGCCGGAGCTCCACATTCCGCCCCACATGGTGGCGTTCAGCGGAGGAATTGGACTCACCGATGGCGAGAAATAAAAAGGCGTATTGGGGAATAGCGGGGAATCACGACGGCGGAGGGATAGGGTTTCGATCCGTATCGATGCCGCAAACCCGTACATATACCGCATTAGTGGGGGGAGGTTGCGGCCACCATAAAATGTTTTACAGGCCGGACAAGTATACATGCTCTGTTCTAGCAAAAAAAAAAAAGGTCCGAGCCCGTATACTCGTGGGGCTTTTGCGGGTTTGCTAGAAATGCTCTTAAATCGCGGGGAGGGCTCTAGACTATCCCAGTAAAAAAAAGTTATATTGTTTCTTAAATTTTCCGCCTGCTGTTTTTTCTCAAATTATTAA
>NC_041382.1:283963873-283972705 GCF_002162155.2 Triticum dicoccoides
GGCGCAGATCCTCGATCTGATCCCTCCATGCCCGCCGCCAGCGACGGCGGCGGAGCCTCCCCCGCGTCGACGGAGCTGGCCGCGCCGGGGAAGGAGGAGCTGGAGCCCCCTACACCTGCCGAGGAGACCCCAACCCCTAGGAAGACGCGCCTGCCGCGCGCCTGCAACAGCAAGCCGAGGCTCCCTCCCCCGCCGCCGCTAGAACGGCCGCGTCGCCGAGCTGCAGCGGGTGCCGCCGCGGACGAGACGCCGCAATGCCGCGTGGTGACGCCGCTTGTGTCGGAGCCCGAAGCGCCCGCGGAGCTGGCACGGTGGCGGCTCCGCTGTATGTGGGAGCTCGGCTCCGTACTCAACTTCCTCCACGTGCGTGTCCCTTTTCTACCGTCATACCTCCAGCGGCCGGCAGCTCGGCGTACTGGGTTTGTTTCTTCGCTTAGGCTTCCAGAGCTTGGATTAGGGTTTGACGCGGCTGTAGCACTGTTTCTGGTGGCTTTAGGTGTTCCGCGCTTTGCTCAATATCACGGTGGAGCTCACGGCAGAGGATATCGAGGCGGCACTTATCACACCTAACGGTACTCTATACGATATTCACATGCCGCTGCTAAAGGTGAGCTCCTTACTAACTCGGTTGTTAAGTTTTACATTTTTTTGTGGACCCCTTTCCCTCTCTTCTCTATCTTGGTTGGAATAAGTTCTGTAATTCTCAGTGTGCGGGAGTGCAGCAGGGTTCATTTTTGGTTCAGGATTAACACAAAATATGCTCTTCTGCTTGCAGGAAGTACAAGCTGTTCATTTTCTTTTTAAGGAAAATTTGGTTCCATGTGGGTCTAGGAATTTACTGCTAATCTTTAGTTTTTTTGCATTAACTATTTGAGCAAATGGTACAGTAGCAGCATGGCTGATGCCCGCTATTTCATTGCTGGAATATACTTCATTCATTGATTTACTAGAGTATATATGTATTCGATCACATGCTCTGTTTAGGCAATACATGTTGTTCAGCCAGCATCTCTAGGATTGGTTAGCATATTGAGTGCCTGTTACGCTCTTCCGCCTTTGATCTATCTTTTATGCTCAAGCAGTCACACAAACTATGCAAACATCTTCCCTGGATTCTCATGATTGTTGATCACATGTGCAGTCAATTCCCCCAATAACCCGCATGGCGATGGGGCGCGGAACCTGGGTAACCGTCCTATGTAGAAAACTAAGGGATTGGTGGCATTGGGTATATTACTGTGCTGCAAACAATTTAATGCCAGTATTGGTATTCCATTCAATTGATAAACTAACAGAGATCCAAACTGCAGGTTGCAGAAGGTGATCTACCAATAGTTGCATCACATGGGTTAGTCCTGTACATAAGAACTGCTTGATCAGACTTTCTGGTTCTGTCTTATCTTCATAGTTTTTCTAATTGTCCCATCTTGTGCAGAGCTGAAATTGAAATGTACAAGGAGCTTGAACCATCGACTCGTTTACTGATCTTGAAAGCGATATGTGACATACGTGTCGAGGTTCGTGCTAATTTTGTTACCATCCTAGGGAGGCAATGAAGTTTTTCAAAGTGCCAATCTTTTCAAATGTGCATTGCGGTAGAGAACTGTTACACCATTTTGATGTTGTATGTCTCACATGTGTTTTGTGCTGCGTATATCAATCTGAACTATGACTGACAGTTTCAACCGAGTTCCATTATGTTGATTCAGTTTGTTAGAAAGCTTATTTCACTTATAGATTAAAATACCAACAGTGCAATGTGACCAATTTTCGTCTGTTTTGGCATATATTATTAGAAGTTTAGAACTAAGAAGTTTGTAAATTTTTGCTGTCGATAAGGCATTCAGATGCTTGGCCAAAGACAATTCTTTAGCACTTCCCATTGTGGATTTCAGCAGCAGCAGCTGTTTATTCTAGTATATGAACTTGACAAAGTTAATGGACATTGTTACTCAGAAGGACACCTTTCGATATTTGGGGTCAATGCTGCAGAAGGATGGGGGTATTGATGAAGATGTGAACCATCGAATCAAAGCCGGATGGATGTAGTGTCGCCAAGCTTCTTGCATTCTCTGTGACAAGAGAGTGCCACAAAAGCTAAAAGGCAAGTTCTATAGGATGGCGGTTCGACCCGCAATGTTGTATGTCGCTGAGTGTTGGCCGACTAAAAGGCGACATGTTCAACAGTTAGGTGTGGCGGAGATGCACATGTTGTGATGAATGTATGGCCACACGAGGAAGGATCGAGTCTGGAATGATGATATACGAGATAGAGTTGGGGTAGCACCAATTGAAGAGAAGCTTGTCCAATATCGTTTGAGATGGTTTGGACATATTCAACGCAGGCCTCCAGAAACTCCAGTGCATAGCGGACGGCTAAAGCGTGCGGGTAATGTCAAGAGAGGTCGGGGTAGACCGAATTTGACATCGGAGGAGTCTGGAAAGAGAGATCTGAAGGATTGGAATATCACCAAAGAACTAGCCATGGACAGGGGTGTGTGGAAGCTTGCTATCCATGTGCCAGAACCATGAGTTGGTTGCGAGATCTTATGGGTTTCACCTCTAGTCTACCCCAACTTGTTTTGGACTGAAACAGCTTGGCAAGCGTAGTAGTTGTTGTTGTTGCTGCTGTAGTTGATGCTTATCACTACTGAAACAGCTTGGCAAGCATGAAATAATGTTCATGTGAAAATCTCAAATTAAAGAACAAAATATGCCTTTTTTATCTTGTTAACGCATTATGTTTTTTCTTGTTCTTTTAACCTTGTGGTGTTCATCTGCATAAAACTAAAGTACATATATTTTCCGCATGAAGGACATAACATGTGGAAGATTGACAATGGACTAAAAGGCAGACTTGGAACTGGATTAGCTTGTATGTCAAATGAGTAATTTAATTGGCATATTTGGGAAGTAAATATAGTTTTGTAGAGGGGAGGAACTCTGCAATAGATCTTGCTCTTTGTAATAGAAAATTGTAGTGAAGATAATTTATAGGTGCTGATTTTTGAGAAACACCATATGCCTGGTAGCATACAGTTAATTTCTCCATTCCTGTAGAAATTTGAAATAAAGGAGAACAGAGGCATAGGGATGTGTTTTATTGATACTTCCTATCTTTGTAAGGGATAATTGCAACCACAAGCTGTGAGTTCTATGCTATTTTTGATATGTTCGAAAGTAGGTTACAGTTTAGGTTTGAAGCTAGCTGCATTGCATGTCTTTTAAGTTGGGTGTGATGGCTGACTATTGCATTTTGCAGCAAGATGATATACGCAACTACATTGACACTTTCGTAAAGCGTGGTTACGACCTTTCTACCTTCCGTAAAGAACGAATTGGGGGAGATTCCCTTGGAATCTCGTATTGGTGGGTCAAATTTTTTCTTTCGTTTTTGGCGAAAAGCATTTTGAAAAAAATTCATCCTTCGGGTATTTATGTATGGTCCGTGCTAATCTAGTCATGCAAAACAGGTATGAAGATGATCCAATTCTTGGACATAGATTGTATCGAGAAATTAGACGAGTGGAACAGATGAAGAAGGAACCTGGGAAGAGATCGAAGGGAAAAAGAATTTCAACTCCTCCAGTTGTGTCATATCATTGGGAAACTGTTGCGTCCACTTTTGAAGAATTTGATGATGTTGCAGTAAGTTGAGTTCGTAATATATGCTCCATACAGTTAGTTGCTAAGTTGAACTTGGTATTCCTCCAACAATCCTAATTCTTTCCGCCAACAATACATGAGCATATCTTGAATCAAACATAAACATCGTAGAGGTTTTATAACATGGAAGTGTTCTATGCCGTTATGATTAGGATAGTTGCTACTGACAGTTTACACTTGGTTCTGTTCACAAATTTACCTACTCTATTTGTGTTATGGCTCCTTGATCTGATGTTGTAGCTTAGGCCGGCGAGGAGGCGGCGTGCACAGAACCAGGAGGGTAACAGGTAGAAGATAGACAACAGGGATAGTGGAGATTTAACGTCATTGATTGCTTCCTCAAACTAACGTGACTGCCTCCTATTATATAGGATGGCTTTGCACGAAACATTATTTGAGCACAAAAAAGACTACCTCTTGTCTAATACGGACTCACCCTGTCCTGAAAACTGTTGCCTACAAACAGACTATATACCAATCAGGTATCAATCCTAACTTGGTATCATCATAGGGACTAGACTTAACCAGCTGGGCTCCGGGCTGTAGGTTAAGGCGGGCGCTAGGCACCAACCGGCTGTAGCTAGCCAGGAATCATTGCCCTGATGACTGTCTGATCCAGCGATATCGCTCGTTCGATTCGCGATACGTAGCATGACCCCAACCCCTGACGCTGGCACCACTGATGCTGCGATGCAGCATGGTTGCTTCGCCCCCGTGCGCACACATGGCATGGCCAGCGCAGCACCATTGCAGCACTGCCGGCACCCCATTCCGCTCGTCGCAGCACCACACCTCGTCTCCTTGCTCGGCTGACAGCTGTGAGCTGCCGATGGCAGCACCACTGTCGATTTACAGCACAACAGCACACGTTACCACCCCGTGCAGCACCATCACGCAGCAACACATGCTACCGCCCATCGTATCACTGTTGCGCAGCTGCTGCCCCGCTGATGTCCTCGAAGCACCGGCGAGTTCCATACGGCTGGAGCACTCGCCGCCTGCTTGTCTCACCCCCGACTTGTTCCTATAGCTGGCCAAATGGGCCGGTTTTTTCGGGCCGGCCCGTGAGCACGCCGGCACGGCCCGCTAAACGGGCCGGGCCCGGCATGAGGCACGCCCTGGGCCGTGCCTGGGCCTGGAGGCTTGGCACGCGGGCCGGCACGGCACGGCCCGATTAAGTTTTTTTAATTTTTTTATACATCTATATATGGCCCAACATGTAAAAATAGGCTAAAAAACGCTCAGTGCGTCAAATAATAGACTGAAAATATGTGGCCCACCGTGCTAAACGGGCCAATGTGCCGGCCCGTTTACTAACTGGGCCGTGCCTGGGCCTGAGGGCGCAGCACGCGGGCCGGCACGGCACGGCCCGTATAGTAATCATGCCTTGGCGGGCCGTGCCGGGCCAGGCACGATTACGATGGGCCGTGCCGTGCCGTGCCGGGCCGGCCCGTTTGGCCAGGTATGCTTGTTCCCTTGCAGTAGTTCGGAGAGCGCCGCCCCTGTCTCTGCAGCACCGCCGGCCTCGCAGCAGGAGTCGCAGGCTGTCGTTCGCAGCACTGCTTGTCTCGTAGTGCTGCTCCCTGCTCGTAGCACCCACGACCGTCTAGCAGCAGCCATCGCCGGCTCGCCGTGAAGTACCATGACGCTCCCGTCACAGCAGCCCTCTACCTATGCTCACAAGCTCGCTGCTTGCAGCATCGGGTGTTCCCGCTCGGTGCTGCGTTGCCACAGTTCGTTGCCGGCTTGTGCGTGCTTCCTCGCGGCCTTGCCTGTAGCCCTGGCTAGTGCCCCAGCTTGCAGCACACCGCTGCCCCTACACCCACTCCCACGCAGCACCTCCGGTCGCCTCATGCACAACATCGCGCCCATGGCTCTGCAACATCTGGGGGCCCTTTCAACGGTGAATCCGCAGCAAGGAAGAGGATGGAGCGGTGGTTGCTGCAGCACTTGCAATAGCGGCGTCGGTTCGGCGTGCTTCCATCACCAGATGGCCCCCCTTGCAGCAGCCATGGTGGCGGTGGCGTGTCTGTTGCAGCAACCATGTGTGGTGGTGGTTCGTGCTTGCAGCAGCGGGGTGGCCCCAAGCAGCATCGACGGCTGTGGCGTGCTGCGCCTGGTGGTTGCCTGCGAGATAGAGAAATGGATGGGCAGATGATGAGGATGGAAGACAATAGAGATAAGGCTGGCAATTCTGAAAGCTGTGACGTGTGGGATCCAGGACAGACCTGGCCCAGAACACACCTGGGCGGCATGGTTTGTCGTAAATGCTGGGAGCCAAGAGAGACCGGTTGGCGCCGCACGATCACACGAGATTCAGCGGTGCCCGAGGTGGCCGACGGGGCAACTGTGTAGTTGGTTGAAAAGCAATTTCCGTTGGTTAATCCCATATAACATTTGTCCCTTGCGATACAGCTTGTCCTCGAGTTGAAATGAGGGAAATGCCTCCTTGAATTCTCCATTGGTTCCCATGTAGCATGGTGATCAGTTCGCCCTGGCCACTTAACAAGGATGCCAAGTGCCACGACGAAGTGAAGTCTGCAACACCTTCTCTGGAACAGGGAGAGCACACCCATCTTCAATGGGAGGAAGTGTCTGTGACTCCAAGTTGGACATGCGGGTGGCTAAATTGCAAGGTGCTGCTCCCGCACCTGTTGTTGGTGCTGGCGGGAACTTCCCACCTGTTGCTTCTGTTGCTTCTGCGGTTCTGCCAGTGTTCCATGCGGGACATCATCTCATGCATGGAACATTGCAGCATCCGGGTTTATGAACCTCCATCTTCAGAACTTGTCATGGTCTTTGATACCAAGGTGTTATGGCGCCTAGACCTGGAGTAGCTTCCGGACCGACCGGAGGCTGGCGAGGAGGCACCGTTGACGGCGGACAGTACCCGAAGGATAACAGGGAGGAGAGAGAGCATAGAGATAAGGGAGATTTAACTTTATTGATTGCCTCCTCAAACCAATGTGATTGCCTCCTATTGTATAGGATGGTCTTACAACACACGCTATTGGAGTACAAGAGAGGACTATGCCTCTTGTCAGGGTCTTGCCCTTGCGTAAAGACTGTCGCTTAAAAAAGACCATATAGCAATCAGGTACCAATCCTAACCACGCAGACGACTTAACCAGCTTGGTGCGGCTGTAGGTTAATCACCACATAGCAATTTGGTTATTATCTTATGCATATAGTAGTATTACCACAAGAAGTTGCGGCTAACAGTTTTTAATAGGGGCAGTGCTACGCGTCCGTCGGGTGATAAACCGATTAGATTGGCCGCCTCAGACGGCCATCAGATGCCGCTCGAAACAGCCGTCTGATCTACCGTTGCAGCCAACTGAGGACCTTTGCAACAGCGAGTTGCGCTCAGGGGCTTTGCAACAAGGACCTTGTTGCAAAGGTCTACCACACTGCTGCCCCGCCATGGCCTAAGCGCCTTGGCCATGGAGCTCCGCTGGCCACTGGAGTTGTCGCGCCTCCTCCGACTCAGCACCCCGACCAACTGCATCTACTCCAGCACAACGACGACGAGCTCTCACATCGGGCACTCCTCTGGAAATTTCTGCAACCGAAGCTATGTTTTTGGAACATGCATCGTGTTGCAATGCTTGGCCTCGTATACTCTAACATCGGGCCCTCCTCCGGCGCTTTCTGCAACCGGGGCTATGTTTTTGAAACAAGACCCCTGTTGCAGAAGAAAAAATATTCATCATTGAACCATTTTTTTTTCTTTCTGAAACAAGACCTCAGTTGCAGAAACCTTCTGAAACTAGAGCATGTTGCTGAAAAAAACTTCACCACCGAACCCTTTTTTCTCTTTTCAAACAAGACCTCTGTTGCAAAAACCTTCTGAAACAATACGCTTGTTGGAAAAAAAAAGAACTAGCTGCATGGGACTTGTGGCCAGCACGAGCGCTCGATCAAGATCCATCTGACGGCTGCACAGGCGACAGACGCTGTGCGTGCATCAGCCGGCTGGAGGATAGCATTTTCCTTTTAATAGGGAGAAGAATGACGGAGACAGACTTTGATGTGCCTGCCAGTTCATAGTATGGATTGATCTACATGAGTACATAAAGCAGACACTAGATAGAAGAGAAAGCATGGGGTATTAAGTAAAACTTCTGGTCATGTCGAATAGAAAATAACATGACATACCTGCAGCGCGCTTTCTTATGTGACATTACTGCCGTATAAAACTGATTCCTAACATTTCTGAACTTGCCTGAAGTTGTTTTAAGCATCTCGAATATTGTGGCACCATCTCATATTCAGTTGTCAGCCCACGTGTTTTCATACTGTGTTAATGTTAGACAATATAAGGTGTGTAATTGTGTATATACCTTAATAATGTGCCAAGATTTACCTAATTGTGGGTACAGTTGACTAACTTCCATGGAGCTCAACAAAGTTAACTCAGAAGGAAATGTTGACATGGAATGTTAATCAGCTTCTATTTCTGAGTTAATTGTCATTGTTAATCTTATTATTCCCTTGTTGATTAGTTATAGTAACTTTTCTGTCTTGTCTTATTTAGGAAAAACTATTTTCTAGTCGGAACAGGACAGAGGTTTCCCTTGGCAAGAAGTTGAAGATTGAATATCTTCCAGAGATCGAAAAGATTCATAAAGTACATAGCTTGTTTAACTCAGCCTAATATTTTTGTTTTGCTAGCTGATAGCTGTTTTGAACCTGTTAATCACAACCATTTTATTGTACAGAAGAAGGAGAAGATGCTCAAAAAGCAACAGAGAGAAGCTCTCCTCCTCGATAGTTACTTGGCATCAGATATTACCACTGGTCGATCTCTTCGTGATAGAAAGCCTGTAACATATACTTTTGGTAAGTCCCCACTGAACTAAGCATTATTGTTTGTTCAGATCTAATTCTAAACTGTAAACATCACTCAAGTTGGAATCTGAATTGCCCGTCTTACACAGGATGGTGTTATCCCATTAATACATCTTCAGAATGCTGCTTAGCTAAAATTTCCTTATTGTTTTGAACACAGTGGCACTTCTTGTAGGGCCTGTTTGGGACTGCTCCACTCCACCAAAATCAGCTCCATTCCGCCAAATCTACTTTGGAGCAGCTCCACCCAGGACTTGCAGCTTTACCATAGAGCAGTTTTTTCTGTTTGGCTTCGAGCTACCTCCAGCTTCAAGA
>NC_041382.1:283973130-283974366 GCF_002162155.2 Triticum dicoccoides
AGTGGTGGGTAATTTCCCTCCAACTCCATGAGGACTTTTCTAACTAGAGTTTTTTGGAGCACTCCCTAAAAAGCTTTATGAAAAATAGGGAGTTGATCCAGTTTCTAGTTTTTTTGTGGAGTGGGGCATTGTGGAGCTGAATTTTTGGGAGTGGAGCAGTACTAAACAGGCCCGTAATAGGCATTCAGTTATTAAACTAGGGTATTTCCTTCACATTAGATGACCGATTTAATCTGCACCACTGACTGACTGTTCTGTCATTTACATCCCATGTCCTTTATGGAACCCCTAGGTGTATGGTGTAGGTATATCTTAGTAAATTTAGAGCATGTCCAACAGCTGCCCTAAAATAGGGCACTGAAAAACATTTTTATAGGAAACCTAAAAGTGATTTTAGGGCACCAAAAATTGTTCTTCTCCATCAGCTGCCCTAATATAGGGCACCATTGCTCCAACAGATGATGTAAAATAGGGCACCAACTATGTTTCTCTTCTCCACAATTGCATGCATATTGACACAAAATAATGTCAGATAAATAAAAGCTTTTTGACTACATTATGTGTAACAAAACTGCATATGAAAACAACATATTCTCTAGTTGCACGCAAATGTAAATAAACTGCATTAATCAGAGCCAGCATCGCTCACCACAATGTCAAATACAATGGCGAATCAGCCTGCATATCCTCATACATGTCCAGAGAACAGCCACAGTTTACCAGATTGTGTGCTACCTGTTTCCTATTAGCAAAAATAAACCTACAAGCACACACAATTAGAAGCGTACACAACCTCAAGCGGAACAAGCGTACACAGACACAAGCGTACACAACCGGAAGCTCGGCATATTAGAGTTGAGGTTGCTACTGGAACCTCTGGATAACATTGAAGGTACTTGAGGAACACCTTCAGTTCAGCCATAAACATTGCAGACGTGATGATCGATCCGCACCATGTGCACGAGCCTGTGGGTGTGACTTGGAGCAGGTTCCTGGCGAGACCCATGGAGATGATCCCGGCGCTGCAGCCCATCGTGGGAGGATTCGAGGTCGCAGGACGGTGGGATGAACGCGGTCAGGAACATGTGTACGGGCGGGAGCGCTCAGCCGGGCTAGCAAATCCTCAGGCCCTAGCTCCGACGCCTTCAGCAGGGCCGATGCAGTGAAGGGCACTGCCATTGGAAGGCCCGTTGGATGTGGCTGCCTTGCTGCAGCTGGCCTGGTATCGCCTGCCTC
>NC_041382.1:283974720-284002171 GCF_002162155.2 Triticum dicoccoides
CGGCCAGCCAGCTCACCTTCTTCTCCCGGCCGCCTAACAGCCAGCCGGGCATGCCCGGCCACGGTGGCTCGGAGTGGGCGTAGAGCGCTTCCGCGGTGGCGGTGCTGGAGGACGTGGTCGGAGCTCAGGCATGGCGACGGAGGCAGATAGGAGGGCTGGCGGCGAATGAGGACGGGGCTGTGGCGCTCGCCGGCGCTAGGGCTGGCACGGGATCAGGCCTGGCCTCTCTTTCTCTCTTGCACGGCCTCGGTGGCACCCTCTAGCAGCGGCAGCCCTTGAGGCCGAATCCGACCGGATCCATGGTGGAGCTGCTGGATTCGAGGCCAAATCGATGGGAGAGGAGGCGGTGGCGGTCGCGGAGGAGAGGCGGAAGGGCGGCATGAAACTTCTGGTTGGCAGTTGACGTGCGTGCGTTGGTGGATTTGTTTTGCGGCAGTGGGTAGGCTGCCTGTATATTTGCAGCACAAGTGGTCGCAGTTTTGGGCTGCCCAAGAAAATTTGCAGCACAAGATACATATAGGGCAGCTGTTGGAGCACCGTTTTTGGGTCAAAATGCCCTAAAAACTGTTTTTTGGGCAGCTGCCCTATTTTAGGGCTGCTGTTGGAGATGCTCCTATATGACTCTTTGTTTTCTTATCAGCAGCAAAGTAATGACAATGAGACAGCTCCTGAGAATGAGAATTAAAATTGAATCTGTGTTGGCTGCCTCAGATTAACCTGATTATATTTTTACTGAGGGTTGTCAGTAACCTCATTTGGTAAGCTTCAAGAATCAGAATTGATTGCTTTCGAAGAGTAATAGGTACTAGGTACTTGTTGGAAAGTGAGACTAGCATGTGGCGGAAATTGATCCTGTATGCCTTTGTGCACTGGTTTCCTCATGTTTGTTATGGCACCTAAAATATGTTCTGTCATATTGTTGTCATTTTACCCCGCTGTCGTTTGTTTGCTCGACTCAATATCTGTTCTAATTACAAGGTTTGACCTTTCTTACGATGCAGATGACTATGACCGCTCAATAAACGAAGCCATTAAAATAACGAAGTATGTGGATCATCTTTATTGCTTCATAAATTTCCTTTGGTAGGGGAATTCATGTTTTAGAGAGAAGAATTTTTTGGCATACTTATATGCTACACATTCTTGGACAGGAAAAGAGAAAACTCTGCCGAGCTTGTTACTACTCTCAATAGAAGGATGCTTATACCAAGACCAGAGTCATCAAGTAATGGCAAGTTAAATGACCCCTCTCTAGCCAATGAATTAGATGATGGAAATTCTTCAAAGTCGGATGACTACCAAGATAGTGATGGGGAACAAGAAAATGAAGCACTTGATCGCAGGTACATGTCTCACTGAACATTTGGTATATAGGAGTTAACCCAATGAAACTTGAGCCTAATATAGTTAATGCTTTCATTTGTAGTAACCGGCGCAGGAGAAGATCTCAGCGATACACACAAGATTTTGTTGAGGCTGTCTCGGATATTGATCCGAACTTTGACAGTGATGATGATATCATGGGAGAAGCGGTTTATGATGAGGAATATCTGAGAACTCGCAAACTGCAGAAGACATCAAGTGCTTCTGAAGAGGATGAAGAGTTCCGGTTGGAAGAGGATGTTGAACATGACGATGAAGAAGAGGAAGAGGAGTTTTCTGCAGGCACCAGCGAAGATATAGAGGAGCCCCAGCGTCATAAAAAGTTGCGAAGTCAAAATGGCCGAGGTGCTAAGCTGAGATCTGTTGATGAAATCCAAACAGGTCTCAGACGCAGCAAGCGTTCTTCTCGTCCACGTATAAACTACCAGCAGTATGATTTTTCAGACACGGATGCAGAGGCGGGAAAGGCAGGTAAATCAGATGCATCAGACCCCGATGCCAACTCTGATGCAGAAAATGGTATGGAACTCTCGACATCAAGTCAAGGGCAACAGGAAGAAGAGGATGATGGCCCCGAGGAACTAAAAGTTAGTAATGGCAATAACGATAAAATGTCTGAAGACCATGCAGTGGCAGCAAATAAAGAGCAAAAGGAGGAGCAGCGGCAACTGCAGCCAGAGTCTGTAGAGAAGATGGATGCTCCCAGCAGGGAGAGTGGAAATGCTGGAAGAACATTCCTAGATCTAAACGAGCTTGCGCCTGGAGGTGGCTTTGACGAAGGCCCTAGCCTGGCAATGAAAGATGAGGACATGGATAACAGTTAGGAAATAAGTTGTGATAGATTCGAGTGTTAGGGATTGCTGTTTCGAGCAAGGTGTAAATGCGTGAAGTCATGGACCATGACAATCAATGGGCCTCTGATGAGATGTCGTGATATTTGGATGGCTCAGTTTGATTGTTAGTACATTGATGATTCACAGTGACAAAAGTGTGAGATTCCACCTGGAGGGGGGCTTCAGGGGCACCCATCCTCAAACATCATTTGAGCGCTTGGGAGGGGACGCCATGCTGACAAAGTTTACCATCCGCTTGTGTAAACTACATGAAGGCCGCGTGTTGATCAATTACTGCTGTATTATTGTTAGATTGATTGATTCTATCTTGTGGTCGAGAATGTAGGATATAAATTTTATTGCCTAGCCTTGGGCATGCTGCTGCTGCTGCTGTGTGGGGTATCACAGCAGTATTTCGCAGGGAGCAAAACTTGTACAAGTTAGTTGTCCGCTGGTCGGCATCTGAGCTACTCTTTTCCACGTGTAGTATGTGGCTCGAGTCTAAGCATGAGCTGTAGGTTTGTATTTATAATACTGCATGTGACTACCTGATTAGTTTGGCAAAATCTGTGCAGCTGACTTCTATTTCCCGGTCAAAGTCCTTGTAGTATTACTATTATTTTGATGGAATTTGCGTTGTGTTCTTCCGACGAATTGACGAGGGGAGAAAATGCACGATACTTAAATCATTAACTGCATTTATACCTCGCAGAGAACTCTACTCCCACGGAGTGTCTACTCTCAGTGAATGAACATCGCTTGAAGCCTGAAATAAATCTAGACGAAGGCTGAAATAAATTTAAAAATAATGCGAGCACCAATGTTGTCAGGATTTGAACTTTGGTGGCTTGAAGATATCGCTGTCCTCATAACCATTCAACCACAAGGTTGATTCGTTGATGGCCTGAAGATACTACTGTCCTCCTAACCGTTCAACCACAAGGTTGATTCGTGACGTACTCTGGTGGCTTGCGGATACCGTCCTCCTAGCCATTCAACCACAAGGTTGATTCGCGGAGTGGAGCCATTTACGTTGTGCTTTGATTCTTGGCCTCCTGTTGTGACAATTGCAACAGAGTATTGGAGGAACAGACGTAAGCTTCAGTGAAGCCGAAGATATAAACTAATTCAATGTTGCTTTAATAGTCGTGGTTGTAATTATACACACGCGGACATATGCATACATCAACTGCCTACATCCCTATTGAACTATCTTAGTCGCGTCGTTCCTTTATCTTTTAAAAGAATTTGGACCCATTGTCAATATAACAAAACTTACATCGAGGTCTCTGGTTCACCAAACAACCACTACCGCCACCAGAATGAGCCACCGCAGCTTTGCCGTCATTGCTAAGGGGCCTCTCACCACGTCGTCTTCCAACCTAATGGGTCAGACGTCCTAGGCCAATTCGGACAGCCCATGGCGATTGCAAGGAATATATAGAAGTCTTGACGTATACTCCAAGACGTTGGATTTGTGGAGGACTATGCCTTCCCATACATAGACGACTAGGATCTTGTACCCTAACCCCTAGGTGTAAGTGCATCTAGTGCCACCCCTAGTTGATTTTGGAGTATTGACGACAAACCTGATAGAGGGACTAATGTGTTTGTGAGAATTGCAGGATAACACAGGTAGAAGTCCCTCATTGATTCGGTTTTCCTACCAAAGATGACCCCTAAAAATGTATGAAGACATTAAAGCCAAAGGTGGTATGTGAAGACAGTCACATTGAAGTCAAAGGTGGCTTGCTTAGGGTAGTCTACCTTCAGCTGCATAATAATAGGTTTATTTCTATCGTTTGTCTTCGAAACTTCCATGTTTTGAAGACTTTCATAAAAATCGCCTATTTACCCCCCCTCTAGTCGATCACTAGCACTTTCACTAGGACCCTCCCCTGGTATATGAACCGAGAGGCTTGGCATGTAGGCAAGACATTACAATCTCTTGGTAGTTTACACGTGCTTTGTACACACCCCAACGCAATAACACAAACATGACGTAGGGTATTATCTATTCGAAGAGCCTGAACTTGGGTAAACCCCGTGCCTTTGTTACCATTGCTCCTAGATGCCTAGCTTATGATTCCCTACCAGGAGACGTGACAGATTTAGCTCCGTCAGTGGTGGACGATGCCGGTCCTGCTAGGTGATCGTCGTGGAGTGATGAGAGTCAAGATCAACACTGAGATCGACTCTTTCACAACCTTTGTGTCACTGAGATCACCCTCATCGCCAGATGCAAAGCTTCTTGGTGGATGTCAACCGCATTCGCAATCTTGCCACCAAGAATGCCTTTGTCACTCATGAAACCCGTCGGAGGTCATGGAAGAGTTTGACCTTACTTAGTGCTGAATCTGATCTGCAAGACGATGGCTTCACCGAGCGGTTCAAGTTTAACTCAACTCCTCCCAGAAATGCTCACTTGCGTCGGACTCCCTCACTTGAAGACTCTGACTACTCGTCCTCAGCTGCGACAGTGAATGCCAGAGTCATCGATGACCAAGATGATGCAACTTCACCTCCTCCAACTTCAGCGCGTGTCGACACTGCACCAAGTTCTTCTGCACCACTGGACCTCAACGACGACCCTGCTGCCTCACCTGCACCTCATGGGAATGAGTAGGCGCTCTATGTCTTTAAACCTTTTTGGTCCTCACTGACAAAAGGGGAAGAAGCATATGAGTTGATAGTCTTCAAGCGGGTCAATATGGGTGGATGCTTTACTTTTTGCTACTTTTGCCAAGTGCTTACAACTCTCGTTTTCGATATATTTGGTTCTTTGAGTTGTAACACTTAAACTCGATGGTCGTCTGCTACTTATTTGCTATTCTGTGATGCGATGATAAATTCCGCATGTGCGACGATAAATTCCGCACTTAGATCATTTTGCAGACGTTCATTTTTCATTATGCATGTCATTATCTTCATTACATCATATCATGCATGATGAATTGTCATCATAGGTTGAAGATGATCTCCACAAGTACAACCTGCCATGTGCATTTGCATTCCAGAAGCAAATTACTTATACGCACATCTTCAGGGGGAGCCCTTGCAACTTATGAGGACAATACCCTATCCTTTACAATTTCACATATTTTATTCCCCGTTGAAACTTCAACCAGTTTGTCATCAATCACCAAAAAGGGGGAGATTGTAAGTGCATCTAGTGCCACCCCTAGTTGGTTTTGGAGTATTGACGACAAACCTGATAGAGGGACTAATGTGTTTGTGAGAATTGCAGGATAACACAGGTAGAAGTCCCTCATTGATTCGGTTTTCCTACCAGAGATGACCCCTAAAAATGTATGAAGACATTGAAGTCAAAGGTGGTATGTGAAGACAGTCACATTAAAGACTATGACAAGAAAGACATCGAGTGAAGACTATGGAGCGCGAAGACTTAGTTGTTTCGTCGTTCTTTTTCTTCTTTGTTGAGTCATAGGAACCACCGTACTGTTAAGTGGGGTCCAAGTGAACTAGTCAGAATGACTGAAGTGATGCTTAACCAAAATCCTATGTCTTCGAGCGAAGACAATGAGAGCAAATCTTATCCAGAGCTGGGTAAGTCAGCTTTGCTTGTAGCTCAAGTAAAGTTGCCGTGTGTGTTTGAAATCTGACCCTTGGAACACGTGTCAGTTCCTTAGTGACCTAGGGTCATTTCAGACAAATTAGGTCGGATTGCCTAGTGGCTATAAATAGCCCACCCCCTACAACCATAAACGGTTGGCTGCTCAGAGTTAGTGTACGGCTTTTGTCGTTTGAGAGCAACCCACCTCGAAGCCTTTGAGAGAGAATTCCTTGCGAGGATAAAGCCCTAAACACCTAGAGCCAAAGGTGTTAGGCATCACTTAAGTCTTCCTGTTTGTGTGATCTGAAGACTTATTACACTTGAGGACTGTGAATCCTCCAGCCGGTTAGGCGTCGCGTTCTGAGCATCCAAGAGTCATTGTGGATCGCCGGTGAACGAAGTCTGTGAAGGTTTGGAAGTCTACCTTGAAGACTTACCAGAGTGATTGGGGGAGGACTGGGTGTCCTTAGCTCAAGGGGAATAAGGTGAAGACACGGTCTTCTGAGTTGAATCTCAGCCTCCCTAACCAGACGTACAGTTGTCACAGCAACTGGAACTGGTCCAACAAATCATTGTCTTCAACGAGTCACTGTTTCATCCTTCCAATTCCTTTACTTACTGTTGGCTCTAGTGAAGTCATTGTATGATTGCATTATCTTTTGTCTTCACTGAGTGACCGCTTGTTCTGATTGGCTTCACACTATCTTCCAACCTGATCTATACTGCCTAGCTGCTATTAGTCGTTGTGCTTTCACTTCATTGAATACTTGACTATGGCTTGCTTAGGGTAGTCTACCTTTCGCTGCATGATAATAGGTTTATTTCTATCGTTTGTCTTCGAAACTTCCATGTTTTGAAGACTTTCATAAAAATCGCCTATTCACCCCCCTCTAGTCAATCACTAGCACTTTCAATTGGTATCAGAGCAAGTTACTCCCTTGTTCTATGTGATTCGGTTTAACCACCTGGAGTTTTAGCTATGTCGACTGCAGGGATAATCAAAGTCTCCGCTGCGTGCCCAGTCTTCGATGGAACTGAATATCCCTACTGGAAGAATAAGATGCGCATACATCTTGAAGCCATTGACGTTGACCTATGGTATGTCGTCAAGAATGTCGTTCCCAAGGCTGGTGAAGGTATCACCGCTGCTGATGTCAAGAAGTTCGTTCAACCGGACTCCACTGCCAAGAACATCATCTGTGGTCATCTGACCAAAGGACAGTATGGCCGTGTGAGTGCTTTGGAAACATCTAAGCTAGTCTGGGACTGGCTCTCCAAGGTCAACGAAGGCGTCTCAACCCAGAGAGATCAGAGAATCAGTGTCCTTCGCAACCTCTTGAACCGCTTCAAGAGAAATGACAATGAGAATGTCCAGCTCATGTTTGATCGATTCATTAACATCACAAATGAGCTTCAAGCCCTCGGCGCTACTGAGATCACCAAGCATGAAGTCGTCAAGACACTCCTGAGATCACTTGACAGCTCGTTTGACACCCTAGCCCTGATGATTCAAGAACGTCCTGACTTCAAGACACTCGACCCGTCTGACATACTTGAGAGGCTCAACACACATGAGTTTCAGCTTTCTGAGAAAAGAGACATCTATGGTCCCAACTATGGGCGAACTCATACCTTGAAGGAAAAAGCTGTCTCCTCATCTGAAGAAGAATCTGACAACAGTTCTGATGATCCTGAAGACATTGGAAATGAGCTTGCTATGCTTGTGAAGAAGTTCCAAAAATTCACCAATAAGAAAGGCTTTAGAAAGTCTTCACGATCAAGCTCAAGGAATGATGAAGCTTCTGCTCATGACTACAAGAAGAGAACATGCCACAAGTGCAAGAAACCTGGCCACTACATCTCTGAGTGTCCGAAGTGGGACAATGAGAACAAGAAGAAAAAGAAGAGCAAGGAGTATGATTCTGACGACAAGAAGAAGAAGAAATACTCAAAGTCTTCTTCCAAGTCTTCCTCAAAGTCTTCATCACACAAGAAGAGCTCATCTGGCAAGGCTCGTGCGTTTGTTGGCAAGGAAATGGATTCATAGGAGGAGTCCGCTTCTGAGGAGGTGGAGGTGGAATCTGAGGAGGAGTTCGATTCTGGTGTTGCGAGTCTGGCTACAGCATACGTTGCCAAGTCCATCTTCAACACTGAAGACAATGACTTCATCACCAACACCGATGCAAATGGCAAGGACTACTCCGCTCCCACCTACTGCTTCATGGCACACGGTGCCAAGGTAAACACACGCACTACTCACTATCAAACATCCAGTGAAGATGACTCTGATTGTGTTTCCAAACCCAGCTACAAAACACTTGCTAAAATTGCAACTGAACAACAGAAAGGTATGGAACATATTAAAAAACTATTAGACAAAAGCGATGACCTGTTAGACGCTGAAATGACTCGATCTCAGTCCTTAATTGAAGACATAAAAAATCTTCATGTTAAGTATGAGGAACTTGAAAGTCGTCATGAATCGCTCTCAACAACTCATGAAAAGCTTTCCTATGATTATCTTCAAAGGAAGCAAGATCTTGAGAAATTGAGAGCGGCTCATGAAGATCTTCAAAAGGAAAACGAGTCACTTCGCGCCAAACAGTTCAGTCCCACTTAGGAAGGATTTGAACCACCATGTCTTAAATGTATTGAGCGTGACAACGCTACTTCTGTTCCTGGATGTTCTACTGCTGCTACTATTGCAATATCTTCAACTATTGATGTGGTAACTAACCCCTCTGCTGAGGATACCACTGCAATTGCTGATGAAAATGCTAGGTTGAAGACATTGCTTGAAACAGGGATGTACAAAAGTCTCAAAGGGCATCAGACACTATGTGATGTCCTCAAAAGGCAGATCCTGAACCGAAACCCTAGAAAGGAGGGTCTTGGGTTCGAAAGGAAAATGAATGTTGATGGCTCTTACTGGAAACCTGAGCAGTACCCCAAAACCACATGGGTTGCTGCAAAGGAACCCTCAGTGGATCCATCCACTCTGTTAGGCTTCAATTGTGCTAATCCCATTGTTATTGATGAATCATTTGATGCAAACTATAAACTGTTTAAGAATCAGAATGGTGAAGTGTTTGCCAGGTATATTGGTACTAACTATAGGAATGGGCCACCTATGAAGAAAGTCTGGGTGCCGAAAAGGTTGTTGGAGAATCTTCCTGTGAATGCCGTCATGACACCACAAGTGAAGAAGACAAACCCCAGACCACAGGCTTTATATGGTCCAAAGGCTTCATACAGACAAAGGACTCACCTGAGTCGCACTAATGCAAATGTTTTGCAGGGAAGACATACTCAGGCCTATGAATATGAGCGCGTTTCATCAAACCGCCATGCTCATAAGACCAAGAACTACTCTGCTTATTCTTATGAGTACTATTGTCCACCTGCAAGACTTTTTGCTAGGGATCCAAAGCCAAAATTCTCAGATGCTGCACTTAGACTCATTGCTTCGAAGCCACCCTTGGAGATGTGGGTGGCTAAGAAAGCTTAACTCTCTTTTGCAGGGAAAGGTCTCTAGCTGACAATCAAATTCATCTGAAGCTATTGCTGGGGACCTTAAACATCTTGTAGGGCACAAGATCAAATGCCCAAATGGTCTTATTATGTATTTTGTTCCTGAGTCGCTTTCTACTTGCCGTATCAGTCTTAACCTCCATCTAAGCTTTCATAATCCACTTGCTCGTCAAATGTTTATGCTTCACAATTCTCTTCGTGAAGCCTATCCCCCTAACTGCACTGTAGGGTACGACACCAACTGCTTCAGAATGGATTATTGATAGTGGGTGTACTAATCATATGACTGGCAAGCGAAGTCTTCTCATGGACTCAACCTTACGTCCATCAGACAAAAGTCACATCACATTTTCTGACACTGGTAAAAGCAAGGTATTGGGTCTAGGTAGAGTTGCAATCTCAAGGGATCAACACATGGATAAAGTCATGCTTGTTGAATCCCTTGGTTTCAACTTAATGTCTGTCTCAATGCTTTGCGATTTGAACATGATTGTGATGTTTGGAAAATATCGTTGCCTTGTTTTAATGGAATCTGACAAGTCTCTAGTCTTTGAAGGGTATCGGAAAGATGACTTGTACGTGGTAGATTTCTCAGCAGGACCTCAACTTGCCGTATGTCTTCTAGCAAAAGCTTCTGAATGCTGGCTCTGGCATCGGAGGCTAGGGCATGCTGGCATGAGGAACCTGCACACCCTTGCAAAGAAGAAGCATGTCATAGGCATCGAGGGCGTCAAGTTCAAGAAGGATCACTTATGCGGTGCCTATGAAGCAGGAAAGATGACGAGGGCCAAGCATCCCTCGAAGACAATCATGACAACGACTCAACCCTTCGAACTGCTCCACATGGACCTTTTCGGTCCCACTCATTACTCAACTCTTACTACTACTAATGTCTCTATGGCTTTGTCATTGTTGATGATTATTCAAGATATACTTGGGTGCATATAATCCTCTACAAGACTCAAGTGCAGGATGTCTTCAGACGCTTTGCCAATCGAGCCATGAACAACTATGGCGTCAAGATCAAGCACATCAGAAGTGACAATGGCACTGAATTCAAGAACACCGGCCTAGATACTTATCTTGATACTTTGGGCATCACACATGAATTCTTAGCTCCGTACACGCCGCAGCAGAATGGCGTCGTGGAACGCAAGAACAGAACACTTATTGAGATGGCCCGGACGATGCTTGATGAATACAAGACTCCAAGAAAGTTCTGGCCTGAAGCCATTGATACTGCATGCCATATCATCAACCGTGTTTATCTTCACAAGCTTCTGAACAAGACATCCTATGAGCTCCTTACTGGCAAGAAGCCAAATGTCAGTTACTTCAGAGTATTTGGCGCCAGGTGCTGGATCAAGGATCCACATCACACTTCAAAATTTGCACCGAAAGCACATGAATGTTTTATGCTTGGATATGGAAAGGATTCACACTCCTACAGAGTCTTCAACCTCTTTCACTATAAAGTGGTTGAAACTGTGGATGTGCGGTTCGATGAGACTAACGGCTTGCAAAGAGAGCACCTGCCAAATGTGCTAGATGAAGTTCCATCCAGTGACTCAATCAAACTTATGGGAACTGGAGAAATCATACTATCTGAAGCTCAGCCTGAAGAGGAACTTATCATCTCTGCACCTGATCAACCTGAAGACAATTCTCAGCCTGAAGACAATCCTTCTAACGATGACAATGATCAGCAAGAGCAAAATCTTTGTGCTGTCCATCCTCGTGTTGCAAATGAAGTACAGATTGAAAGGATAATTGACAACATCAATGCACCAGGTCCACTCACTCGTTCAAGGGCAACACAGCTAGCTAACTTCTGTGGGCACTTCGCATTCGTCTCAATATCTGAACCCAAGAAAGTTGATGAAGCCTTCATGGAACCTAAATGGATTCAAGCTATGCAAGAAGAGCTTCAACAGTTTGAGCTGAATAATGTATGGGAACTGGTTAAGCGTCCTGATCCTCGCAAGCACAATATAATAGGCACTAAGTGGATATATCGCAACAAGCAAGATGAGCATGGTCAAGTTGTCAGAAACAAAGCTCGTCTCGTTTCTTAAGGATACATTCAAGTTGAAGGGATTGACTTCGATGAAATATTTGCTCCTGTGGCTAGGCTTGAAGCTATACGCATACTGTTGGCCTATGCAAATCATCATAACATTCTTCTGTATCAAATGGATGTGAAGAGCGCTTTTCTCAATGGCAAGATTGAAGAAGAAGTGTATGTTGCACAACCACCTGGCTTTGAAGATCCAAAACATCCTGACATGGTGTACAAGCTCAACAAGGCACTGTATGGCCTCAAACAAGCCATTCGGGCTTGGTATGACACACTCAAAGACTTCCCGAAGAGCAAAGGCTTCAAACCTGGCTCTCTCGATCCCACTCTCTTCACGAAGACATATGATGGTGAACTGTTTGTGTGCCAAATATATGTGGATGACATTATCTTCGGCTGCACTAATCAGAAATACAGTGATGAGTTTGGATACATGATGCAAGAGCAATATCAGATGTCCATGATGGGTGAGCTGAAGTTCTTCCTTGGTCTTCAAATACGTCAGCAACACAACGACATCTTCATATCCCAAGAGAAATACCTCAAAGATTGCCTGAAGAAATTTGGAATGCAAGACTGCAAAGGCTACACGACGCCAATGCCAGCCAAACACCATCTTGGTCCCGACGACAATGATAAAGAGTTCGATCAAAAGGTATACCGCTCCATGATTGGTTCCTTGCTTTATTTATGTGCATCTAGGCCAGATATAATGCTTAGTGTTTGCATGTGTGCCCGGTTCCAAGCGGCACCAAAGGAATCGCATCACTTAGCTGTGAAGCGAATTCTCAGATATTTGGCTCACACCCCAACACTAGGATTATGGTATCCAAAGGGCTCAGAGTTTGATCTACTTGGATTCTCGGATGCTGATTATGCTGGTGACAAGGTGGATCGCAAGTCTACATCAGGCACATGTCATTTTCTGGGACAATCACTTGTATGTTAGTCTTCAAAGAAGCAGAACTGTGTATCTCTCTCCACTGCTGAATCTGAATACATTGCTGCTGGATCTTGCTGCGCTCAGCTTCTATGGATGAAGCAAACACTCAAAGACTATGGCATTCATCTGAAGCAAGTGCCACTCTACTGTGACAACGAAAGCGCCATCAAGATTGCCAACAACCCAGTTCAGCACTCGAAGACAAAGCACATTGAAATTCGTCATCACTTTCTCAGAGATCATGTTATGAAGGAAGATATTGATATCATACACGTCAACACTGAAGAGCAATTGGCAGATATCTTCACCAAGCCCTTGGATGAGAAGAGGTTTTGCAAGTTACGGTGTGAGCTAAATATCTTGGAATCCTCAAATGTCCTGTGATCAGGCACACATCCTAACACTTAAGCATGTTGACGACTTAGATGTGCAACACACGAAGTAAAGTATATCTTCAAACAATGAAGACTTACATTCTGAGTGTGAATATATTAATGTGGAATTTGACTTCGGAGCGCCACGATAATTGTGCGTCGTGTCTGGGTCTAATATTTCCTATACGGTGGGTAACGCCACCACCAACATTTTCCCTTTGAAGTGTCTATCTCATGACGTTACATTTGCAAAGTCTTTGCATTTTGTTTGTCTTCAATGATTAAAAGTTCTCATGTTTATCTTCAATTTGGTTTCTGTCCTCTACAACATTCACTTATAGCTATGTTTTCACGTTGAATCTTTTGACCTAAGTGAATGTGATCGGACCCTAACCCCTCTATGCTTCTATCTCAAGTCTACCTATCCAAATCATATGCATTCAATTGACACTGTCAGAATGTCTTCTCTGCATCCTTGTCAGCAGAAGACACAGAGACAAACATTAATCCGTTTTCAATGCTAAATCATTTCACCTGAAACCCGGAGAAGTGGGAACGACCACCCGACAATCCAGGCGTGCGTGGGAACGTGGAACAACCTCCGATGTGTTGCATGATAGCCACGTGTCCTTCAGATGTGAATCGCCAGGGGCACCTGTGTAATAACACTGTGCCACCCCTATCCCTATAAATACACGCCTCACCACAGTCATTATCCTTTCTTCCACTCTTGCACAAACCATAGCGCCACCACTAGCCCTCAACGACGCCGGCGACGAAGCGCTTCGCTGCCGCGACTTCACCGACGCCATCTTCTCCACCGTCGCCGTAGGTGTCCTCCGTCACCAAGTTAGGGCACGGAAGATTCGAACTGCTCGGCCTCCCCTTCCACTCCATCTACCAGTTCTTCGTGTGGTAAATAAAACCTCCTTTTACGGCCCCTTTGATCCTATAGATTCATCATTTTCTACCACAAGCAATTTCTATTCACACAAGTTGAATCTATTTCATACTGCATCTCATAAATATGCCTAGAATGTTCACTTGTGCTTCACAAAGTAGTTAGATCCTCACTTGTACTTATTCGTGGATTCGTACAAATCTGGAACCAACTCTCTATCTATGAGTGAATGTCTTCGCACTATGAGGTCAATGTCTTCTAAACTGATTTATCTTCAAAATCTTCTGAGAATGCATATGACCTCTTCCCCTTCCCTCGCACCTTAATGCTGTCACAGGTACATGTCCGTGGGAGAATCCCTTGGTTCTCATAGTCTGCATTCATTTGCATAATTCTTACAGCATCATATAAATTCTCCTGAAGCCAGTTCTTGTCTGACCAGTAGACGGAATACTTTGACAGCTTTGAAGCCTTTCAGTTTAAACTTCATGGCACCAGAGAAATCTGCAAGGAAGGGTGGCAGACATCGTCGTGGCAACACCTCAAGAGATTTGCCTCCTGACCTCTATGAGCTGTACAAGACAGATCCAGAGGAGGACTACAAACAACAAAAAACTCGAATCCAATGGATTCAAAGATATTGGGCAGAACAGTGGTTCAAGTATAGGTTTGTGACCCAGGAGTATGTTGAGAAGAATGCCATCAAACGACCATGGGGAGACATTCTATACAGAAATCTTCAACCCAGGTCCAGAGCTGAAGCCATTGAACAAGGCTTCTATCCTTGCATGGTCCGTGGACCACAGCCTGCAGATGCAGACCCATCTTCATTATTGTGGTGCCGTGACGATAATCTGTTCAAGCGCAACCTTCAGTTTGCTAGGAACTCAGCCAAAGAGAACAAGAAGTCACAAGGCTTAGACTTCAACCCAGGCCCCTCTGCTCCTCGTGCCGATGGCACACGCGAAGCTGAACCCAATCTTGTTGGGCCCTTCTACAACCTAGAAGGTCTCATCACTCATATCATGGTTTAAGGGACAACCGTGGATGAGCCTGCAGACGACGCTGAATCTGATGAAGCGCCTGCACCACCGAAGCCAAAGAAACTGAAAAAGCCTAAAGCTTCAAAGCCTGCTCCTGCACCAAAGGTCTTACAGGCGAATCCTCTGGCCACTGCACCTCCTGAACACAGTGTGCAGTCTAAAGATTTGTCACGCATCTCCAAGCCCTTCAGAGTGAAGATGCCCTTGCAACCCACTAGCCAAGAACTGACTGCTGCTGCTATTCTAGGCAATGACACCGTTGATATGTCCAGCGATGACGATCTTGGCGATGATGCTCTTGAGCAGCTGATCAAGAGCAAGCAAGAGGAAGAAATCTTCAATGACCTTCCTCTCTTTGATGTTGAAATCATCAACACCTTCATTGATGAGTGGTTTGACAGCCCAAATGTCAGCTTTGATGATCTTCAGCTTCCGATTGGCCTGAGCGTCGCCTTCCACGGAGCCATTGCTGCTGAGCTGGCTCTAGCTCAGAAGATTGTTAAACTGAAGCATAAGATTGATTATGAAAAGGCTTAGTTCAAGAAGCACATGGCCAAGCTCAATGTTGAAGACATTCAGAACTTCCAGACCATGATGCATGAGCTTAAGGAAGCATTCCGAACCAAATGCGAAGAAGCCAAAGGTTCTCGTGAGCGCATGAAGGATCTTGCTGCTAAATGTGTCCAAGGATACAATGAGGCTGAAAAGTGCAAGGCCTTGGGGCGACCAGGAATCGACCCCAGAATGGTGGCCAAGAAGAAGAAGCCAGCTATGGCAGAACCTGAAGCACCAAGGTAGGAAGTACATCCAATTGTCTTCCCAGCTAGTATGACAGGCTCGAAGCCTAAGCTCCCCAAAGTGGCTTCTGAACTGAAGAAAACAAGGGCTGCTGAAGCTGAAGCCAGAAAATGCAAAACCAAGGGCACTACTGATTATGCTCCTCCAACCAAGAAACGCAAAACCAAGAAGCGAGATCGGGCTGCTCCCACAGAGCCCCTTAATGTCGAGCCAATCTCAGTGGCTCGTCCTGCGTCTGAAAATCCAGAACGCCAAGTGGTAATTCATGAGCCTGCTTCACTAGAGGCTCCTGAAGCTGAAGATAATCCAGCTGTTGACCCCACCGCAGCTGAAGACATTGGTCCTCACGACAATGTTGAAGATGATGAAGTCCTTCCTCAGATCGAGCACCAATTGGTATCATCGCCTGTGCTCACGCACAGCAAACTCATCAGCATTGGTCGTCCTCTGACGCCAACTGCTCAGGATGCATCACGGGCTAATCACCCACAACGACAAGACACTCCAAGCTCTCCCCAACCGCAAGCTACCCCACCAGTGCAAGAAGACGATGACTTGGAGGCCCAACGCACTCCATCTCCACAAGCGTCGCCAGCATTACGCAGGCTTCACAAAGGACCAAGGCCCCAAGTCACTCCCACTATGCACGTGTCTGAGTCCGAAGCCAAAATGGCTGAAGATATTCCGGCTGCATCAGCCAATGGAGAAGAAGCACCAAGAGTTGAAAGAGTTGCTACACCCCTATCCCACCAAGATGTTGTTCTCGAGGAGAACGTGTCCAACCCTCCAGCTCCTGAAGTGGAGGTTAACAACCCTGAGGTGACCACCAACATCACCGCTGAAGCCAATGACGTCGTCATGGCTGAAGTTAATACGGTGCCTGAAGCTGCTGCAGTGCCAGAAGTCCAAGCATCTGAAGCCACTGCAGCACCCGAAGTCAATGCTGAAGCACCTGAACCCAATGTGGCCCCTGAAGCCCATGAAGACAATGCCAATGCTCATGTTCCCCCTCCAAGACCTCATACAATTGAGCTGGCATTTGATCGTGGTCAGCCTGTTATGGTCCGCTGGCCCGTTCTGGTTCCTCCACCTGCTGCGGGTCCACAATTTGAGTATCATGTCGAGCACAGACCTCAAGTCCAAAAGCCCAAGCCAAGACTTCCACGATTCCCAGGCACTGCCACTTCACCTGGGGTCTTCAATGTGAATGGCTTCGTGGCACATAACACCTTCTTCAACAGCTCCAAGAACCCTTATACCGGACCTCGCATTTCATCAGATCGGTTCTGGAGCTATCAGCAGCGCAACTACTATTCCTGCGTCCTATACAATCAAGAGCGCATATTTCCACATATGTGCCTCAACTCTGAAGCTATAGCTAGCCTGCCCTGCCTTGAAGAAGCGTTAGATTGCTTCAGAGATGCTGGTCTGTTGCAGTTTGTCACAGATAAAGAGCACTGGAATGAAGAGCTTCTGCTACAGTTCTATGCAACTCTCCACATTCGAGGCTACAACAGGGATCCAAAGACTTGGGTCCTTGAGTGGATGACATGCAATGTCCATCATGAAGCTAAAGCTCTTGATATCATTGAGCTCACATGCCTGCCCACTCCTGGTGAATACTATGAACCAGGTTGTCAACAACACCAAAATGCCTTGGAAAGCATCTTTCAGAAGCCAGAACCCAACATGAGTCAAATGCTGAGCATGATGAAGCCTCTGCCTCACGATGCTGAATACACATCTGAGTTCTTTGTTGAGGACCTAGAGTACCTGCCTCGCACCATTTACCATATCATCAGGAAGACTCTATGGCCTGTCAAAGGACATTCATCTGCAGCGAAGCTTGAAGGAGCAATGAAGACTTTGGTTTTCTATATCTTCAATGGCATCAGCTTCAATGCTCAAGACTTCTTCATCAGGCAGTTGGCTGCATCTGGCTCCGACATCTTTGGGTTGAAATTCTGTGCTCCATGGGTCATGCGTCTTATCAAGCATCACTCCGCCTTCAACTATCAGCCATCTGCGCGCAATCATCTCATATTCTTGCCAGAGGTTGATTTGTCAGTTGAAGCTATTTACCCAGAGCCGGCTAAGGAACCCCTTTATCTTCACAATGTTGATCACCAAAGCTTCACCCAGCCTATTGAAGGAGTTCTAATAGTTTCTCGTGTTTATCCTCTTGCTGGTAACACACGTGCCCCTCACGCTCAGACTGATGCCACTGGTAGCACCATTGCGCAAAGGCCTCGAAGACGGTCTTGTGTCCTAAATGACTGAGAGCTTCTCGTCGCGCTGCATTAAAAACAAGACAAACATCACGACTGGCTTAAGCGTCAGATGCAAAGCCTCTTGGTGGATGTCAACCACATTCGCAATCTTGCCACCAAGAATGCCTTTGTCACTCATGAAACCTGTCGGAGGTCATGGAAGAGTTTGACCTTACTTAGTGCTGAAGCTGATCTGCAAGACGATGGCTTCACCGAGTGGTTCAAGTTTGACTCAACTCCTCCCAGAAATGCTCACTTGCGTCGGACTCCCTCACTTGAAGACTCTGACTACTCATCCTCAGCTGCGATAGTGAATGCCAGAGTCATCGATGACCAAGATGATGCAACTTCACCTCCTCCAGCTTCAGCACGTGTTGACACTGCACCAAGTTCTTCTGAACCACCGAACCTCAACGACGACCCTGCTGCCTCACCTGCACCTCATGGGAACGACTAGGTGCTCTATGTCTTCAAACCTTATTGGTCAATGAGTTGATAGTCTTCAAGCGGATCAATATGGGTGGATGCTTTACTTTTTGCTACTTTTGCCAAGTGCTTACAACTCTCGTTTTCGATACATTTGGTTCTTTGAGTTGTAATACTTAAACTCGATGGTCGTCTGCTACTTATTTTCTATTCTGTGATGCGATGATAAATTCCGCATGTGCGACGATAAATTCCGCACTTAGATCATTTTGCAGACGTCCATTTTTCATTATGCATGTCATTATCTTCGTTACATCATATCATGCATGATGAATTGTCATCATAGGTTGAAGATGATCTCCACAAGTACAACCTGCCATGTGCATTTGCATTCCAAAAGCAAATTACTTATATGCACATCTTCAGGGGGAGCCCTTGCAACTTATGAAGACAATACCCTATCCTTTACAATTTCACATATTTTATTCCTCGTTGAAAACTTCAACCAGTTTGTCATCAATCACCAAAAAGGGGGAGATTGTAAGTGCATCTAGTGCCACCCCTAGTTGGTTTTGGAGTATTGACGACAAACCTGGTAGAGAGACTAATGTGTTTGTGAGAATTGCAGGATAACACAGGTAGAAGTCCCTCATTGATTCGGTTTTCCTACCAGAGATGACCCCTAAAAATGTATGAAGACATTGAAGTCAAAGGTGGTATGTGAAGACAGTCACATTGAAGACTATGATAAGAGAAGACATCGAGTGAAGACTATGGAGCGTGAAGACTTCATTGTTTCGTCGTTCTTTTCTTCTTTGTTGAGTCATAGGAACCACCATACTATTAAGTGGGGTCCAAGTGAACCAGTCAGAATGACTGAAGTGATGCTTAACCAAAATCCTATGTCTTCGAGCAATGACAATGAGAGCAAATCTTATCCAGAGCTGGGTAAGTTAGCTTTGCTTGTATCTCAAGTAAAGTTGCCGTGTGTGTTTGAAATCTGACCCTTGGAACACGTGTCAGTTCCTTAGTAACCTAGGGTCATTTCAGACAAATCAGGTCGGGTTGCCTAGTGGCTATAAATAACCCACCCCCTACAACCATAAACGGTTGGCTGCTCAGAGTTAGTGTATGGCTTTTGTCGTTTGAGAGCAACCCACCTCGAAGCCTTTGAGAGAGAATTCCTTGCAAGGATAAAGCCCTAAACACCCAGAGCCAAAGAGTGTTAGGCATCACTTAAGTCTTCCTGTCTGTGTGATCTGAAGACTTATTACACTTGAGGACTGTGAATCCTCCAGCCGGTTAGGCATCACGTTCTGAGCATCCAAGAGTCATTGTGGATCACCGGTGAATGAAGTCTGTGAAGGTTTGGAAGTCTACCTTGAAGACTTACCAGAGTGATTGGGGGAGGACTGGGTGTCCTTAGCTCAAGGGGAATAAGGTGAAGACACGGTCTTCTGAGTTGAATCTCAGCCTCCCTAACCAGACGTACAGTTGTCACAACAACTGGAACTGGTCCAACAAACCATTGTCTTCAACGAGTCACTGGTTTCATCCTTCCCATTCCTTTACTTACTGTTGGCTCTAGTGAAGTCATTGTATGATTGCATTATCTTTTGTCTTCACTGAGTGACCGCTTGTTCTGATTGGCTTCACACTATCTTCCAACCTGATCTATACTGCCTAGCTGCTATTAGTCGTTGTGCTTTCACTTCATTGAATACTTGACTATGGCTTGCTGAGGGTAGTCTACCTTCCGCTGCATGATAATAGGTTTATTTCTATCGTTTGTCTTCGAAACTTCCATGTTTTGAAGACTTCCATAAAAATTGCCTATTCACCCCCCTCTAGTCGATCACTAGCACTTTCACTAGGACCCTCCCCTGGTATATGAACCGAGAGGCTTGGCATGTAGGCAGGACATTACAATCTCTTGGTAGTTTACACGTGCTTTGTACACACCCCAACGCAATAACACAAACATGACGTAGGGTATTATCTATTCAAAGAGCCTGAACTTGGGTAAACCCCGTGCCTTTGTTACCATTGCTCCTAGATGCCTAGCTTATGATTCCCTACCAGGAGACGTGACACATTTAGCTCTGTCAGTGGTGGACGATGCCGGTCCTGCTAGGTGATCGTTGTGGAGTGATGAGAGTCAAGATCAACATTGAGATCGACTCTGTCACAACCTTTGTGTCACTGAGATCACCCTCATCGCCAACTCGACTGGCCTTCTTGGCCAGGACAAAACCTTTGCTTCAGGATGGAACGTCAGGTTCAACATCATGGAGTACACCACGGATCCCCATAGTGAGCTGATCTTTTGTGGCTTGGTTTCGTGCCAAGTCGAGGAGCAACCTCAGCTATTCTCCTCAGGCCCGATTTTAGATCAGGTCCAGGATAGATGTGAGACAACCTTACCGGGATCAGTGTCAGATTGGATCCCAAAGAAACTCTCCCCATGCGAGATTTTGGATCAAGCTTTGGAGGAGGGTGTGAAGCCGTGAACGCTCTCCCGGGATCAGTGTCAAATTGGATCTCAAAGCCGCTTCCCCTGGTCCCGGTTTCAGATCTGGCCAAGGAGGAGTGTTAGAAAGTCCTCTTTGATGTGATGTTACATCGGCTAAAGGAAATCACGAAAAATCAAATTTCCCAATCTAGGCGTCAGATCATATAGTGGAACTGTCAATTTTTCCTACCCACCCACCACCCATCTCATTGCTAACGTCGAAGATCTCACCGGCATCCTTGAAGGCATAGTTGACGAGGCCGCAGACAAGGAAGAGGAGATCGGCGAGATGGAAGAAGACCTCGACCTATGACATCTACATGGTGGATACACCTCACGCTAGAGGAATTTGTTACTTCGAATTCCTAGAACGGATTTCAGGCTCTAACGGCCCTAAACTTGGAGGAACGGCTATGCAAACTTATAATGGGTGGTTGGAAGCACCCCTGTAGGGTTAAATCTTTCAAAAAGCCGTGTCCGCGGTTACAAACGACTTGGAAATTTATAATGTCCAGACGTAGAAAACTTCAATTAGTAACTAAAACTTGCTCAACCGTGTGCGTGCCATGACCGTGTCTTCTTGTGGGTATGTAAGGAAGAAGAGATCATGGTGGGTTATGCATGACTCGTAGGTAGGTGCTTAGGACCACTTCTTGATCAATTAGTTATGACCCCTTTATGCATAGGTTTATCTTATCTTGTTCTAGTATTCGTAGGACTAGATGGTTTACATTACTTAGTTGCATGCCGCAACCTCACCACATAGCCATATCATACCCAAAAGTGTTGTTAGTATTAGTACCCTTGGTAATGTACTTGTTGAGTCCCATAAGGCTCACATATACCACAACAACTCAGGCACAAGTTTAGGTAAAGGTTTGCTCTAAGTTGAGAGCATGGAACGTTCCACGTGGAGTTTCTTTTCGTTCTTCTTTGACGACGTCTAGATTTGGGTTCTCGATCGGCAGCCTAGGACTGCAGGGTAGACGCTTTGCTTGTTTCTCTTGCCTCTTAGGCATATTTGCTTCTTATCCGCACTTAGATCTGTGCCTTCTTCTGCTGCAATGATTGGTGATATATTTATGTATTGACATATATTTGCCCTATCCTCACTCATATTATCTCTTCATCTCTTTTAGTTGTGTTTTCTACGATGTCCATCCTGGTCGCCGACATATGACAATGCGTGTATGTTAGGAAGTCACATGTTGGGGCGACCAATATGCGCTTCTAGCCCCCGCGAAGATTGCAACGTCTTTTTTGGGATTAGGAACACATCTTGGGCGTTATAGCATGCAACACAGTCATGCCAAGTGGGCCAAGGTGAGATAGTTTGCAACCCACAGATCTTAGCTTTTGCTGTAGAGATGCAATGCCGAAGAACTGGGCGTTGCAAAAAACAATTAAATTGTGTTCTTGTTTCAAACGTGTTTATTTTGTGCTAAATTTAGCTTAACTAAGAAATATGCCAACGGAGACATACTTCGCTATGGAGCAAACACATTGTCCATGATGAAGATCGTTTAATTTGCTAGCTCATAATATTTATTCAGGGCAAACATTCCAAATGAAGATTTACATCGCACGATAATGATACACCCCGTAGGATTGACTGGCATTCGGTTCATGTCCGTGGATGGCATGGATCATGGTGCGTGTTGCCAATAACATTAATATGATGATGTCGTCTAGGAGGTTGGCGGAATCTAGATGAGTATATGGATGCGAGTAACTGAAACATCTCTCACTAACTATAGTGTAGGCTTATGGTGGTTGGTGTAGATTGACACGTCTCTGACGTATCTATAATTTTGAGTGTTTCATGATATTATCATACCCCTTTTACATATTTTTGGCAATAATTTATACTATATCTATTTGGACTAACCTATTAACCCAGTGACAAAGGCTAGTTCCCGTTTTCTATTGTTTTTGGGTTTTTAGGTGACAAATTCACGGAGTTGAAATGACCTGAAATTTTACGTGTTTTTATTGAATATATCAGAATTTAGGGCACAAGAATCAATGCAAGACGAGGCCCATGGGCCTCACAAGACACCATGGCGTGCCCACCCCTTAGGGCGTGGGGTCCTGGCTTGTGGAGAGACCATGAATCTTATGGACCTCTCCTTTGGGAGCAAGGAAGCTAATTATGAGAAAAAAGTGTTATAATTTCAGTTCGATCAGAGTTACATAACTTCGGCTAATTAATAAACGATGTTTGGCCAGAAAACATAACCGAATAGAGAAGAAACCCTAGAGAAAAAAATAAGAGGAGAGATCCAATATCATAGGGGCTCACGTCTGAAAGTGCAATCACGTCTTTTATCTTATTTTGATTTTGATGACAAAAGACATATATCGGACTGATTTCCTTTGCTAAGTATATACACATGACATTTATTTTTGTGGTGACATTGTGTAGGGATCATGAACACAACATATGATATATATGACTCAAGCACAACGGTAACAAGAAAAGAAGCATAGTTTTTTAGTTAATTCTTGAGTTATAGGGATCACACACTATTAAGAGGGGATCAGAGAGGGTCGTTCAATATTTGCTCAAGTCATCAGCTTGTCACTATCTTCTTACACTCATCACTATTCCCGTGCCTTAGCAAAATATTTCTCTACCAATATATGCACAACACTTAGAAAAAAATATCCATTGGATTTCTCTGCCAGATCATCAGGGTAGCTTCCAGGATCATCCGGGGAATGCCCCGACCATCTAGACAGCTAGCCGGATCATCGGGTTAGAGGACCGCGAGATACCAGTTGGTTTGAGCTGCAGCCGGATAGCCCGGATTCATATTCGGACCGTCGAGCGTTGCCCAGACTCCGTGGGTACCTATCCGGATCATCCGGGTATCATCCCGGACGTCTGGGCCCCCTTTTGCACCGGCGTATGCATAATATGGTCCAGACTCCTTCCCGGATGTCTGGACATCCCTGTGTGACTGGTCTAAGTTGACCCATCCGGATCATCCGGATCCCTAACCGGATCGTCTGGCTCTGCCAGGATCATCCGGACAAGTCACTCAGTGTACCAAACAACTATATTTTGTGAGATCTATAAATACCCCTCTCCCACTCCGGGAGAGGGTTGACCACTATATTCCAATCTTCCCCAAGAACCCTAGTGCAACCACTCACTCTCTCTTACACCAAATCTGAGATCCCGAGTTGATTTGTGAGTGTTCTTGAGAGGTGTTCCAATCAAAAGATAGATCCTCTCCCTCCCCCTCTTGTGACCAAAGAAAATCGTGATTTGAGCAATTCTTGTGTGTTTCCCCTTGGATCTTGCTACTCTTGGAGGTTGGTGTAACACCCACAATGCGGCTATATCTACCACGTGTCGGGGCACGACTTAGAGGCATAGCCGCATGGTAGGCATGTCGCAAGAGGGGTAATCTTTACACATCCCATGTACTGAATAAGAAAGGGATACAGAGTCGTCTTACAATCGCCACTTCACACAATACATAAATAGTCATACATTATCCAGAATACAAACAAGGTCCGACTATGGAACCAACATAAATAAAGACAACCCCAAATGCTAGATCCCCGATCATCCCAACTGGGCTCCTCTACTGATCATCCGGAAAAGAAACATAGTAACGGCCCGAATCCTCATCGAACTCCCAGTTGAGTTCGGTAGCGTCCCCTGCACTGGCATCATCGACACCTGCATCTGTTTGGAAGTATCTGTGAGTCACGGGGACTTAGCAATCTCACACCCGCGAGATCAAGACTATTTAAGCTTAAGGGTAGGAAAGGGTAGTGAGGTGGAGCTGCAGCAAGCACTAGCATATATGGTGGCTAACTTACGCAAATGAGAGCGAGAAGAGAAGCAATGCACGGCCGAGAAGCTAAAAGTGATCAAGAAGTGATCGTGAAGCTACTTACATTCAAGCATTACACGAGACCGTGTTCTCTTCCCGGACTCTGCCGAAAAGAGACCATCACGACTACCCACGCGGTTGATTCATTTTAATTAAGTTAAGTGTCAAGTTCTCTACAACCGGATATTAACAAATTCCCATCTGCCCATAACCGCGGGCATGACTTTCAAAAGTTCAAACCCTGCAGGGGTGTCCCAACTTAGCCCATCACAAGCTCTCACGGTCAACGAAGGATATTCCTTCTCCCGGGAAGTCCTGATCAGTCTCAGAATCCCGGTTACAGATATTTCGACAATGGTAAAACAAGACCAGCAAAGCCGCTCGAATGTGCCGACAAATCCCGACAGGAGCTACACATATCTCGCTCTCAGGGCACACCGGATTGTCCAAGCTTCCGACAGGCCAACCTAGAGTTGCCCCTGGTGGCCACCGGCGGCTGACAAGTTGGACCAACACTCAGAGGAGCACTGGCCCAGGGGTTTAAAATAAAGATGACCCTTGAGTTCGCGGAACCCAAGGGAAAAGGCTTAGGTGGCAAAAGGTAAAACCAAGGTTGGGCCTTGTTGGAGGAGTTTTATTCAAGGCGAACTGTCAAGGGGTTCCCATAACAACCAACCGCGCAAGGAACACAAAATCAAGGAACATAACACCGGTATGACGGAAACTAGGGCGGCAAGAGTGGAATAAAACACCAGGCATAAGGCCGAGCCTTCCACCCTTTACCAAGTATATAGGTGCATTAAAGTAAATAAGAGATAATAATGATATCCCAACAATATCCATGTTCCAACAAGGAACAAACTTCATCTTCACCTGCAACTAGCAACACTATAAGAGGGGCTGAGGAAAAGCGGTAACATAGCCAAACAACGGTTTGCTAGGAAAGGTGGGTTAGAGGCTTGACATGGCAATATGGGAGGCATGATATACCAAGTGGTAGGTAGCGCGGCATAGCAATAGAGCGAGCAACTAGCAAGCAAAGATATAAGTGATTTCGAGGGTATGATCATCTTTCCTGCAAAGTTCTTAGAGTTGACGAAAGCTTGATCCTCGTTAGCGTACTCAACAGGTTCCTCGATCACGTACTCATCTCCCGGCTCTACCCAAAGGAAGAACACAAGCAAAGGAACAATAATCAACCACAGTGCAAGCACAAGCAACATGATACAAAATATGACATGATATGCGAGATGTGATATGCAATGCATATGCGTGCTTCAGAAGGGAAAGAATGAACAAGGCATCAACTTGGCAAACCAAGTGTGCCGCTGAAAGATGAGATGATTTCGGTCGAAATTGATATAGAGATCACCGGAAACGGATGCACGATTTGCAAATGGCAAGCAAAACAAGAATGACACAATTCTGCGATTAACAGCACGATGCCACTAAGCATGCAACAAGAAACTAAGCTACTACACTCCAACATAGCAACAAAGCATATGGAAGTGATGTGCTCAAGATGCTTGACAAAACATGAACACTGAGCTACGGCTAAATCACACCGGAGTAGGTTCAAACAAGCATGTCAAAAGTGCAAAAGATATCAGCTTCTCAGACTTGGAGAAATTACTAACATGCCAGAAATAACATCAGGAAGCCATGTTTAGAGCAATCAAACAACATGCCACAGGAACATAACTTAGCAAATAAAGGCATGGCATGAATCTACTAAATGCATAGGACAAAGGTCCCTTACTGACCATGAGCCAAAAAGGCACAGAAGATATGATGACACTCATGTAAACATAGGAAGTTTTATTATCAGTTTCAGACTTAGCAGAAAACAGAGCATGGCATAAACAGAATTATGAAGGCATCTTTGCGAGCTCAAATCACTCACCACAAAGCCTTGTATGACAAAACAAGCATAGCATCAGCAATATGACATGTTCATGAAGCTAACCATGGCAAGAGTAAGTTCATAGCATGCATGGATCACTAGTAACAACCATGGCAAAATTGATTAACATGTAAACAATCTGCCAGGAACATTTTATAGCCAAAGTAGAGCAAGATTAAGACATGCTAGGTCACTCCATAATTGCAAACAGGGATACGGATGGATAGAGCATAACCATATGTTCAAAAAATCCTTACTTAAGAAACTCAAAACAAGCATGGATCTCACTATAGCATCAAGTTTACATGGCATAAAAATAACAGCAGACAAAAGACAGCAAAATCCTAAGACCCTGAAATCAGCAATATCACGAAGGCTAATTTGCATGCTTGTGCTAGTCACCACATTTATCACAAAAATACATGGCAAGCACCCCTGTAAAGATGGCATGGCATAGTTCAAAACACCTGTAGAGCACATGCCCATATGATGCACATATCAAATGTGACAAAAATGACAAATCATCTTAATCTGATAAGTAGCAGTAGTAAACATTTTATAGCACTCTTGCATCAATAATTTGGGCATCAAGATGATCTCAAATGAGCATGCCACAATGTAATGAAATGAAGAGCATTTCACAATGAACACTTTGATATCTCATATGCATGAAACGAAGCTACGGTCATGGGGATATGACATGACGAACAGGGCATAAAAATAACAGAGGAGTCCGGGACTTAGTGAAATTTCACCTCTGCGAAAGTCAATGCGGGACGAAGGGATCCGGGACGGGGACGACATTTGGATTGCCGACTTGGTGGATCTGGTGCCAGTTGGCGTAGACTTCGAGGATCACCGGGGAGTCGCCGGAGTTGGGCGTCGCGGAGGAGGAAGATGGCTGGAGAGGAGGGGGAGATGCTGGCGGGTCGGGCCGGACCGGATCTGAGGAGGCGCGGTGGGGGCGGCGTCGGTCGTCGGAGCGGGCGTGGCGGCGCAAGGCACGGCGCGGCGGGGCAGAGCGCGTGGGGC